>NC_059407.1:3253000-3553000 GCF_905220565.1 Melitaea cinxia | reverse complement strand
GATGTTATGATGACGCGTTGGCGCCACGGTCACAGGACTGGTTTGTGGCTGTTGCGGGTTCGATCCCCGCACATGACAAAAATTTGTATTGGCAATACATGTTTGCCGTGGTCGTGCAGTTCTTGTAGGTCTCCCCATCGTATCTCTGAGCTTAAGCAGTCGGTCCCGGTTGTTATCATGTAGATCTGATAACGATCGTTACTCATAGAGAATATATCCACCAAGCCACATCCACCCGCAGCACTGGAGCAGCGTGGTGGATTAAGCTCCGATCCTTCTCCTACACGGGGAAAGAGGCCTATGCCCAGCAGTGGGATATTACAGGCTGAAGCTTTTATTTTTTGAAACAGTTAATATTGCGCAAGATTAAACAAACACGTCAATGTCGAGAGGTATTTTTGACTGAAACGAATTGACCAAAATTCTTTAGAATTTTTAAATATTCTAACATAAATTTGACAAAAATCTAAATTATTTTAGCCCATAAAATAATAATAAATTACGAACCAGAATCAAACTTCGAAAAACTTTTAATAAATTTTTTCAAGACAGGTTCGTACATAAATATATATTTTAAACTTTATGTAAACCGCTATATAATTTAGATTTATACTTTGGCAGCGTTTTTTGTCTAGTAGAGAAAGTAGAGTATTATCAAACAAAAGAAAATTTATAAAAAAAAAAACTGAATTATATCGAACGCACAAGAATAGATTCCTTTTATAAAATAATAACTCAGCTGGGATATAAAAACGTTTAATACAATGCAACATTTTCTCCCGTCTCACAAGAAGGAGGTTTTACATTTATTAAATAATGGTGTCATAAGCTATTTTTTACAATGTAATAATTTTTGGAACGAAGTTCCTTACGGCAGGCTTGACATTTGGCTGGGCGACCGAACTGAAAAAAATGTGATACTAAAACCGTAAGAAAAATATATAACGGAAGTGACGTAATATCCGTCACACGACTCTATAATATTACGTTTGTAAAACTAAAATATTACTAGTAAACTTTTTTTTAAATTTTTATGTAAATTTATACCGTCGACAAAAATAAATAAATACATATGTTTTTTTTTATTTCACTTAATAGTTTTAATAATAATAATAATAATTATTATTATTATTTTGTTTGATTTATTTTATTTTACGGTATTTGTTATTTTCTAAAATACTAAATTTCCTAAATACTTTTATTTACTTAATTAAAAACCAATCAACAAAATTAAAAAGAATCAAAAACTAGAAAATATATATATATAATTCAACATTTTTTTTTTAAATTGTGTTGCTTCTCTACTATCCGAAGGAACTTCGTTCCTACTGGTGTCCCATGACACCACATAATATTTTAAATTTGTAATTAGCAATTATGATTTTATCTGTAGTCTTCAATGTTCGTCTAAATGAGCGTATACTCTTCTTAATTTTTCTCTCTTGTTTTTATTTGCGTGTTTCTTTTCGTGTTTCCAGGGTTTGCCAACGATTGGCTTGTCTGCTTGTGCTGTGACACTGTAATTAAGAAATATGAATGTTGATAGAATCTTCTAGAATAATTACGCAAACGAAATACAAATACTTTATCTTAATTTTGTGCTTTAATATAATAAATAACAATGAAAGATATCTTCTATGTTTAGTGGCTAATATTTTTAGATTCTTATAATAGTATAATTCATTATTAATTTAAAAAAACCGATACTAACATATTTTTCTATATATAATTTTAAAAGTATAGTATAGGACTGTCATGTACATATGTATATAAGTCCCTAATAAAGATATTGACAAAAAAAAATGTTAAATAATTTAGTAGAACTAATTATTGATACTTCAACACTGTATCAATTATTTTTAAATAATATTAAAATTTTGTAGCGACACTAAGAATATATATTTTTTTAATTTTCATTCAACCCTGTAGTTATATAAATAAAACAGGAGCATCGCAACAGTCTGATTCACTAGAGATGAAAGAGATCGTTCGGAAATTATCAACTTCAGTTAAGGAAAGACTAAATATAATTCAACGGATACGTAATGGTCACACTGGACGTAGGCCAAGCGTTAATTCATAAAATTTAACTGCTTTACGAGTATAGCGGAGTTAACGAGCGTTTAAATTGCGCAGAGTAAATACGGACGCGAAATGCGACCACGGCTTGTGTTAGGATGTGAAAACTGTGTATAAGTTATTGTTATTCATTGTATAACTTCATAACTAATTATATTTTAGTATTTACTTCGTGTTTCCTATGGTAATAATAATATTTTAATATTGTTTATGTTAGCATATTTTTTTTTGCACTTGACTTGGGGAGTAAGCTGGTGAATGCGTGATGAGCGTGTTACAAAAAGTGTGATCGAGCGAGGCGAAAGGAAGTTGAGAGGACGATATAAGTTTGTGAAGATAGAAATATTAAAGAAGTTATATTTCAGTCGTGTGATCTAAAGCATACTCGTTTTTTTTTTAAATATTTTTTTTAAGTTTTCAAGTTCACTAATAATACTTTAATTTATTTTGACAATTGATATTTTGAGATGCTCGATATTTCGTGATGATGGCGTCTGCAACCGCGCCGAAATGTCAGGAATATCAAAACGTTAATTGCGTAAATGACTTACACGTATTTATAGACAATATATAATTGAAAATGTATATATTTACTACTTACCCTAAAATAGGTTTTCCTTTGACGTGGGCACCACTCTTCTGCATTGCAAAAAATGAATTGTCGATCTCCTTCGATTTGTTCAGCCAACCCTTAAAAAAAACATTTTAAATTAACCTTTTTACAGTCAAGATTGAATGAAAAAAAAAACTGGCAACAAAGACAACGTATGTTTTTTAATTTTTTTTATTTATTTACGTCATTTTGTATTTTGTTTGATCTGACCACACCTCACTTTATATAACATAATTATCGTCTAGACATTTAGGATTTGAAACCCAATAAAACATACCTACACACGAACACCATTTCTCTTCATCTCGGGCAGTCGGTTAAAAAGTATCTCAAGGTTAAAAATCTTTAAATAAAATGACCTTTGATAAATAACGTTATAAAATTATTTGATAGACTGGTCCAAGTGGGTGTTCACGCTTTACTTTTATATTATTTAATAAAGTCTTGTATTAAATCGTGTGAATCATTCCACAAATAAAAACATTATATTATTATAGAAACGAAAGGAATAGTCGGTTTTTATAATGTTTATATAGATTAGCGAGGATTTCCAACGATGTGAATAGTTATACGTTGAATTTTATAGTCGATATTTTATTTTATAATGCTCAGACAATTTATTTATGCCATGTGTGTCATTAAGATTTAGAGTTGGTGGATTTTTTTGCAATAGAAATCTTTTGTACTCGTTTTTAATGAAATGACTGGTATTTGTAATATTAAAGCTGTAATTTCGAATCAGTATTAGATGTTTGATGTTTTTAGTGATAAAATTCTTTGTTTAATTTGATGGATGGTCCTATTGTTGGATAGTTAAAAAAAAAAGCAAGAAATAGCTCTGACTTTAAATGTGTATTTTGTATGTGCCGAACTATAATAAACTCCAAGTAATTGTCAATCAAGGAGGAATAAGGTGTATTTGTTATTGTAGTCAGGTTGTTGTAGTATTTACTTGGCACCGCCTTCAAAATTATAAAATATTTATTAAATCATTTCTGATTAACTAAATCAAAATACGAATTACTTTGTACTAAGTAAATTTATTTTTCACTTTTTAGTTTCCTGTTTGAAGTCGGTTTTTTTTTTGTTAAAAATTATTTTATTTTAAATTTACATTCATCATCATTGTTCCGTTTGCAGAGTTATAAAATAAATAAATTTCTAAAATAAAAGTAGCCAAGTTACTCCTTATTGCATAAGATATATCACAGTGAAAGTACCGTCAAAATCGATCCACCCGTTTCAGAGATTAGCCGGAACATACAGACAGACAGACAGACAGACAAAAATTGGAAAAATGTTATTTTGGTATATGGACCGTGTATACATCCGTATGCATTTAGTAAAAAGCAGTATTTTAATATAACAAAAGGACACTCCAATTTTTTTTATTTGTTTAGATTGTTTACGTAAAATATGTTATGTTTATATTATTATAATGTTAAAACTATAATTATATAACTTAAAATTGTATGTGATTTTGAATTATAAAAATAAGCGTATTATTATCTATTATATTTTATTGTATAGTACGACGAACGAGTAGTAGATACCCTGACGCCTTAAGACATCGTCATAAACAGAGTAGGGGAGAGGTTCCGTGAATAGTAGGTACTTAGTAACAGTTACCAAGTTCGACTTTAAACTTACAACTAAATTTACTAATCAATACCAGTAAAATTAAAAATTAATAATTTCAAGTACCAAGATTAGTTACGTCGGTACAAAATCGAGCAGATAGCGGTATCAATGTGTGCGTACGCGTAATGTTATTGTGTTGCGATTTAAATACCTAAACTTGAACGAGTTAAAAATGTGATAGCGTCCTTAATACTTATTTGCTATTAGTAATAAAAACTCACCTCCACAGCTCTTGCTTCCCTGGGGGTGGGTTTTCTGGTTTCATTTTTCTTTTCTTGAACTAAACTGTCAATAGGCGCTGGGTCATATCCAGGGGGTAATTGTTCCCAATGTAGACGACCGCTTGCTGCATCTTTTAGGAATAGTCGGGCCGATCTCGACACGTCTGGCTGACCGGCAGCCGTCATGAAGCCTCGGTTGACTGGAAAATTACGTAAAAATGTCATATCATCATATATATCTTTTTCCGTCGTGATAGAGCACAGCAGGTAACATCCTGCTCAAAATGAGAAGCAGCCCTACTGATGAACTAACTCGACCTGACAGAAGATCACAGCTAAATAACACTGCTCTTAAGTAGTATTGTGCTCTGAGTGAGGTAGCTTGAGCTCCTGGGGAACGTCGCGGGTTGGGTCGGCAAAGCATTTGCGATGCTTCTGGTGTTGCAAGTCTATAAAATACGGTAACCGCTTACCATCAGGTGAGCCAATCAAGCCTGATTAATTGGCTAGAGCCTGGTTTGCCAATCTAGTAAAAAAAAAACAAGTGTTATTTAGACCACACGACTGAAGCAAAACTTCTTTAGCAATAGGCCTGCACAAGGCTTGCACTGTGTCTTAGACCTACGATACGTAACCGGCTATGAGGGAAAGAGAGAAATAAAATGTGTGCTCGCACCCCTCTCTCTTACTCCGTTCGCCTCACCCGATCACACTTTTCCCAACGCTCTCGTCACGCATTCACAGTCTTACTCACTAAGTCAAGCGTGCGTAAAGAAGTTTTGCTTCAAAAATAATATCATATCGTAACATTTTAAATTTACTTACTATACCAACTAATAGGTCTAGATTAATTCGTAGAGTTTTACGATAGATGGCGTTGGTTTTACAGTTTTATATTTTTATCTTCAAAACATATCTACTACGTCAATCAGCTATTAGTAAGTGTTATTTGCGACTCGTCTTAATTTTATTTATTAAAACCACGAATTTACAATTATTTCAATGGAACTTTATACTGTATAAAGTGTTTTTCTTGGAATTTTACTATGTTACTTTCATATGTAGAAAGCCATAGAATTTCATAAGAAGTTTACGGTACAGGCGTTAGCTGTGAAAGCGTGTTACGTTTGGGTGGATAGATGACTGTTACTTTACGACTAGCTAGAATGCTTAAACGAATCTGTGTAAAATTTTGTCTAGAAAAGCACAGGACTTCTTATACCAAAAAATTTTACAGTACCCGTGAGATTTCTAAGAGATACAGATTTGTATGCGTATGAGGTCGCGAATGACATACAGTTATATTAAAACAAGGAAGAACCTCCTTGCATAAATCTTAATATTACTGATCCAATTTCGAAATGTCTTCTTGCGTTAGAAGACCTATTTAGAAATGAAATTTATAGACTATAAAAGGTCACGCTAAACCGCACAGAAACAGAGCAGTAATATGTTTAGTGCCCCGGTTCTATGAGTCGTGGCGGAATTAAAACGCGCGTGTTATATTATCATTGTAAACCTACAATTACTCATTGTTGTACATCCTCAAGCTTGTTGTTTAAAACTTAATCCCCCTTTGTTTACTTTTTTTATGTTTTATTTTAGAATAATGTACCTTTTTATTTGTATATTTATGCTGATTTAATAAAAAATTTCAAAATATGGGCTCTATGCTGAAGCATTCACTATCACGCAACCTTAGTAAGTACGTTCAAGAACGAAGACGAGGACGTAAGAAGAAGAAGACTGTTCATATTGACGTTTTTTTCTTTAATTTAACACAACTATTTGTTTTAAACAACCTGTGTCGTTTCAGCCTGTAACATCCCAGTGCTGGGCATAGGCCTCTTACTTTACGTAGGAGAAGAATTGGAGCTTAATCCACCACGCTGCTCCAATGTGGGTTAGCGGGTTTCCTACTATGAGTAACGATCGCTATCAGGTATTTATGATAACAACCGGGACCGCTGAACGTGCCAGCTTAACGAAACCAGAGATATTTGTACAAATACAAATATCCAACCCGAGCGGGAATCAAACCCGCAAACCGTCGGTTTTAGGTGACTACACGCACCATTACACCAGTGCGGTTGTTTACAGTCTGTCAGTCAGTCAGTTACGCCTATTGCAATCCACTGCTGGACATAGACCTCTCCAAGTTCGCGCCAGACATCCCGGTTTTCCGCAATCCTCAACCAGCCCACACCGGCAATTTTACGTAGATCGTCGGTCTAGCTGGCCGGAGGACGTCCCACACTGCGTTTGCCAAGACGCGGTCTCCATTCCAGGACCCGTCTGCTCCACCGGCCATCGGTCCTGCGACACAGATGACCAGCCCACCGCCACTTCAACTTGCTAATTCTGGCGGCTATGTCGGTTACTTTCGTTCTCTCGCGGATAGTCTCATTTCTAATCCTATCTTTGAGAGAAACCCCAAGCATAGCCCGTTCCATTGCACGTTGAGCGGCTTTAAACTTGTGGACCAGTCCCTTCGTCAGTGTTCACGTCTCAGCTCCGTATGTAATATGTACGTACACAGTCTGTAGGTCAACTATCAACGTTTCTTTTTTTTTATGTCACTAGGTCGGCAAACAAGCGTACGGCTCACCTGATGGTAAGCGATTACCGTAGCTTATAGACGCCTGTAACACCAGAAGCATTGCAAGCGCGTTGCCGACCCAATCTCCAATCCCCCAGGAGCTCTGGTCACCTTACTCACCAGCAGGAACACAAAACTGCTTGAAAACAGTATTATTTAGCTGTGATCTTCTCTAAGGTCGAGGTACTACCCTAGTCAGGCTGCTCCATATTTTGAGCAGGAAATTCCTGCTGTGCCCTACCTCAGCTAAAAAGTTAGTTAGTTTTTACCGATAATATTCAAACTATTAAGATTTGCTGTATCGGTATATACTTTCATTTTAATACCAATTAACGACACAAACAGCCATGGTCACGGGACAACTGTTCTGTCACCATGTCGTCTACAACGTTGCCGAAATCGAGAATCTCAAAATGATAATCTTAATATCTTCATAAGTCATACTTAAAAAATAAGTACTTTTACTGAAAGTAAAAGTTAAATAACTTTTATTTGGTATTACAGGGGATGATTGTCAAACTGGTAATATCTATTTTTCCACAACTCCATCTACGATATTTTTTAAAATTTACAATTAAACTTACATTTTAATGATACTTGGTTTAAAGGGAATTAAATTGTTTTCAATACTCTGATCTGATACTTTCAATATCTGAAAAATTTGTTTGAAAAACAATTTCAATATTATTATTATATTATATTTATTATTAATTACAAGCGTACGACTCCTGGTGGACCTGATGGTAAGCGATTACCATAGCTTAAAGACATCTCCAACACCAGAAGCATCGCAAGCGCGTTGCCGACCCTATCCCCAATTGCCCCCAGAAGTTCTGGTCACCTTACTCACCACTTATTTAGATGTGATCTTCTGTAAGTACTTCCCCAGTTAGGCTGCTCCACATTTCGAGTGGAATATTTCCTACTGTGCCCTAACTATATAGTCATTCTATTATATAAGACAAGAGATAAACTCACAGGCGTGTGCCGTCAATATCTTCTTGTACTCATGTTCACTGCCCTCGTACTCCGGCAACAGTAGGCCATATTTCTGCTGGAAGGTATGTCTGCCCACCAACTCACACAGCCGGGCCATCGCCGCGTCGTGGGACCGCATCTGATAGAAATATATAAGAACATAGATAAATACCTATAACATAGACCCACAGACATCTGTTCCTAAGGTAAAGAAAGAAAGAAAGGAAACTTTATTATTAGCCATATTTTGGTTATATAGAATTAAGTAGTAAAAAAATTAATATAATAATAATAGAATATTATATTAATTTTTTTATTTTATTAATTTTTTTTTATTAATATAATTGTGTTTGCTCACAAACGAAAAAAAACCGACTTCAATTTCATCGACGAGTAATACAACGTAGATCGACGAAAAAAAAGTCAAAATCGGTAACCCAGTAAAAAGTTATTGCGGATTTTCGAGAGTTTCCCTCGATTTCTCTGAGATCTCATCATCAGATCCTGGTTTCCTTATCATGGTACTAAACTAAGGATATCCCCTTTCCAACAAAAAAAGAATTGTCAAAATCGGTACATCCAGAAGAAAGTTTATGCGGTGTAATACAACTTAGGTCGACGAAAAAAGCGTCAAGTAAAAACGCATTATTAGATATAACTCGAAAAGTAATTGTTAGATCTCAAAAAAATTTAAATGGGACCAATTGACACACACCACCTTTCGATTTAAAAAAAAAATTGTCGAAATCAGTCCACCCGGTCAAAAGTTCTGAGGTAACATACATTAAAAAAAAAAAAAAAAACAGTCGAATTGAGAACCTCCTCCTTTTTTGGAAGTCGGTTAAAAAGACTACAATAAACAAAAGCATAGTTAATACAAAAATAGCAAAAAGATAGAACAGGCCAACTAGGTATAGGTAATCTTATATACATATACTTTTTGTACAGATCACTACAAACTGCGCCAACGATCCAGTCTAAAAACGGCTAAATGAACATTAATTTTATTATTTTATGTTAGCAACACACTTCAATTTATAACAGGGTTTTTACTCTCAGCTAGGCATCATTTTGTAAAATAATCTCATAAGAGCTTACCTGATCAATTGGCAACACAGCCGTCAACAAGAGATCTGGAGCCACAGCATATGCTGGCAACACTAATCCAGGACAATCCAGTAATTCTATACTATCATCCAATATCAATGACTGTATGTGTCTTGTATGACCAGGCATTGAGCTGACACTAACCTGTGTAATTAAAATATGCATAATATAAATAACATTATAAATACAGCTTCAATATGGCAGATGAGGCTAAAGCGTTTTAGTGGATTTTTAAAATAAAACTTCTTTACGTACGCTTGACTTGGGGAGTAAACTGGTGGATGCGTAAAGAGGGCGTTACGAAAAGTGCAATCGGGCGACCCGAATAGAAGTTGAAAGGGAGATAGAAGTGAGATGGAATTTACGGAGTTTTACTTCAGTTGTGTGGTCTAAAGTACACTCGTTTTGTTAGTGCATGGAGAATTTACATATTTCTTAATTTAGATATTTCTTAAATTTTTTTTTTTTTTACCTTTTTAGACTGCATTAAAACATTTACAGAGCTTGATTTTCCCACATTTGGGTATCCAATCATACCAACGGTAAGTCTTGGTGGATTTTTCAATTTATTAAGCTTTTGTTTTTTTAATACTTGCAGTAATCTGTCTCTATCGAATATTTCATATGAATTTGTATCATTTTCAACATCTTCATTTACATCTTCCGTGCTACACCGTGGTACATCATTTGTGTTTGAATTTTCTGTCAAATGTGTTTCTTCGTTAGTTGTAGATTCAATACTTCGAAAGGGTTCTATAGGTTTACCTAGTCTTAGATTTTCTAAAACCTCGTCTAAGGCTTCTTGTATAGAATCTATTCTATTAGCTGTGTTATTTACTGCTTTATCTAGATCTTCTATTTGTCTTTTAAATAGTTCTATGTCGTCTTGTGCCTCATTCAATGCATTGGGGTTTTCATCATCACCTTCGTCTTCAGAATCTATTGACTCAGTTTCTGAATCATCATTTAGTTCAGCCTCTTTACTCTCTTCGGATATTTTTCTTTCTTTTGTGCTTTTTGCAGCGGAAAAAAATATTATTGGAATGTTCTAAAAAAGAAAATTTGTCTATGAAAATGTTTGTACGTATCATATTTAAATAAATAATTGTGTTTGCAGGCAAACGAAAAAAAACCGACTTCAATTATATCGACAAGTAACACAACGTAGGTAGGCGAAAAAATAGTTAAGTAAATACACATTATCAAAGATTACGCCAAAAGTGCTGTGGCTACGGCAGATAAGAATATAGCCACACCTGAAGTGATGATGATGATGTGATGATAATTCCAAAAGTTGTAATAAGATCTCGATGAAATTCAAATGTGACCACATGATAAAAATTGGCTTTCGATTAAATTAAAAATCATCAAAATCGGTATCCAGTAAAAAGTTATGCGGATTTTCCAGTTTCCCTCGATTTCTCTGGGATCCCATCGTCAGATGCTGGTTTCCTTATCATGGTACAACACAAGGGATATCTCTTTTCCAACAAAAAAAGAATTATCAAAATCGGCTCATAAACGACGAAGTTATCCCCAAACATACATAAAATATATATATATATAGTACATAGTACGAAATTCGCTATGTCAGCTAGTCACTTTAGCCTATCGCAGTCCACTGCTGGACATAGGCCTCCACAAGTTTGCACCAAAAATGGCGTGTACTCATGTGTATTACTCATAGTCACCACGCTGCGCAGGCGGGTTGGTGACCGCAGAGCTGGCTTTGTCGCACCGAAGACGCTGCTGCCCGTTTTCGGCCTGTGTATTTCAAAGCCAGCAGTTGGTGTCAGGCATGTTAGTTCGTAATAAATATCAATTTGAGAAATACTCAACCATGACAAATGGATCATTAAAAAGTATTTATCTCTTATTTATTAATAAGATATGATCATTTTGTCATTAATTTTAATAATCTAAGTTTATTAAATTTAAATAAAACTTTACCTCTTTAGTAAAATATTCAGCCCAACACTTCCTCACATACTCTGTTGTTAAATCTGCTTTATTCAATAATAAAATACATTTACATTTTTGTTCAGCTGCATACTTTTCTAGATCTTCACATCTAAAAGAGATAATTAATTATTTACGTGTATAAATTATATTATATTTAAAAGAGAGATAATTGATCAATTGTAGAAGATTAAAACTTCTCAACAAATTTAATAATTTATTTTACAAATAGGATACTACATTCTCCAAATTAAATCATTATTATTCAACAATTAAATCATTCAGACCTATTAGCCTTACCTCCTTTCTATTGAAAGTTTTGGAAAGGCTAATAGATCGGGAGCTGAGGAGCACAACTCTGGTTGAGCAACCCCTAAATCCCAACCAACATGCCTACTCAATGGGCAAATCAACGGACTCTGCCCTACACAAGGTTATATCCTATATAGAGGGCAATCTCCATCACAAAATATCAACCCTTGGGGCCTTTGATAAAACTAAGTTCACCAGCATAAGCCGTGCCCTGACCAAGCATGGAGTCAATAACACGATTGCCGGGTGGATTAACAGCATGCTGAAGTACAGGGCCATCCATTTCACTGTGAATGAAATAACTAGAGGCGTTGTAGCGAGGGGGTGTCCGCAGGGGGGGGTCCTTTCCCCACTTCTGTGGAACATAGTGATCGACGAACTGATCACCTTGCTCAACGACCGCAGATTTCTCACAGTGGGCTATGCAGACGACTTAACTGTACTCATCAGTGGGCCATCTGAGAGGACAGTCTGCGACCAAATGAGGGCCGCATTAAAAGTCGTTGAACAGTGGTGTACGGACCACGAACTAACAGTGAACCCCGCAAAGACGGAACTTGTGATGTTCACAAATAAACGGAATTTAGGGAACCTTAAACTCCCTAAATTATTTGGCACCAGTCTTGCCCTAACCAAGGAGGTCAAATCTTGGAGTAATCCTAGATAGTAAGCTTCTTTGGAACAGGCATTTAGACTCAAAAATCAACAAAGCCAGCATAATCCTCTGCCAATGCAAAAGGCTCCTCGGCAAAAGCTGGGGCATATCACCTAAAATTACTCTATGGCTTTACAAAACTATTGTCAGGCCTATAATCACCTACGGTGCGGTAATCTGGTGGCAGAGAACAGAACTTACAACCGTTAAAAACAAACTCCAGCGGTTTCAGAGAATAGCATGCTCTGCAATCACTGGCTGTATGCGTACCGCCCCCACAGCAGCTCTTGAGGTTATGCTTGACCTGGCCCGCTTGACTTGTTCATACAACAGGAGGCGGCTATGTCAGCTATCAGGCTGAAACACTTGGGCTTGTGGTGCAACCAGGAGGGTCCACACAATAGACTTTGGAGCAACCTTGTGAGCTATGAGCCACTACTTGCTGCTCCTTGTGATAGGATTCCCAAACAATATATTTTCGAAAGAAAGTACCATATACAACCGTTTGAGGCTGGAAGAGACCAATCCGGCATACGCGAGGTCCGCATCTACACGGATGGCTCCAAAATGGGGTCTGGCACCGGTGCCGGAGTGTACTCACAAGACCTCAATATCAACTTATCACTAAAGCTGGGCCAACACAGCTCCATCTTTCAATGTGAGTGTGTTGCGATAACCCATGCAGCCACCGCCGTCCTGTCAAAAGGCATTAGGGATTGCAATATCCGTATTCTGTCGGACAGCATGGCCGTACTTAAAGCACTAGAGAGCAATTCGACTAACTCTAGTCTTATATACGAATGTCATCAAACCCTGGAAGTATTAGCCTCACATAATGAGGTAATCCTCCAGTGGATAAAAGGACATAGTGGATCGCGCGGAAACGATGCTGCCGACGAGCTTGCAAGACAGGGGTCCAATACAAAGGTTGCCGGCCCAACCATCTTATTGCCGCTACCATTTGGACAACTGCGCTTGTGGGTAAGGCAACGTACACGTGCAAATCACAATGCCCTTTGGGCAAACCAAACCGGCTGTAGACAGTCCAAATTGGTACTCACGGAAGTATCACCGCACCTAGCGTGCCGACTGCTCAGTCTCAACCGCCTGGACATCAGAATAGTTGTTGGCACGATTACCGGCCACATGGCACTCAATCACCAACTATTCATCATGAATGCAACAGACAGCCCTCTTTGCAGGGGCTGTCTGGCTGCTGAAGAAACAGCCGCCCACGTAATCCTGGAATGCGAGGGAGTGGCCGCACACCGGGCTACCATCCTTAAGGAAATAAGGACGCTCCGAGGAGCCTGTGAACGCCCCAGGAGGCTTCTGAGCTTCTGGAAGGAGCTGGGCTGGCTGAACTAGTCGGCCCACTTTTCACGCATAATGGACCACTTTTGCGTCTAAATGCGGAAAACCGAGCCCACTACAATACAATACAATACAATACAATACTACATTCTCCAGGAATGACTAATGATATTAGTATTAACGATGACGAATGATGAATGACGAATGATATTAGTATGACGACCACTCTGGTGTAACGGTGCATCTGCCGTGTCGGCAGTACCTAAACACTGATGGCCGCATATTCGATTCCCGCTCGGAGTAGATATATGTGTTAGACAAATATTTATTTCCGGTCTGGTTGTTAGTCTTTGTGGGTCTCCCCACCTTTCTTCGGAAAGCATGTTAAGCTGTTGGTCCCGGTTGTTACCGTGTACACCTGATAGTGATTGTTATTCATATATATCTGCCAACCCGTATTGAAGCAGCATGGTTAATTAAGCTCAGATCATTCTCCTACATGGGGAAAGAGGCCTAGGCCCAGCAATGGGATGTTACAGGCTGAAATAATCAGTATTAAAACCTACCTCATAATGTAGTAGAACTACAACCTATGTTTATTATTTTAATATGACTGCATTACAATACATTAAAACATTAGAAAAAAAGATAATGATGCAGCAAAATCAAGTAGATGATGCAGCAAAATCAAGTAGATGATGCAGCAAAATCAAGTAGATATAAAAATCTAAAATGATAAAATTTTATATTACACATTGATAACACAAATTATTCCAACATACCTACATACATACCATTGATAAAAAGGCGTAAAAAATACACATTTATCATCAAACTTTCATATCTATAATATTAGGAGATACTGACCTTAACAATAGAGGATTTCTTGCATCCAATAGAATTAAAACTATATCTGATTTCTCCAAAGTTCTCCATAGCTGCTTCCAAAGCTCCAAGTTTCTTTCATATGGTGTAACCGCCGCACCCAGTTTTGTTTGTAGGTCATTTAAATGTCGCCTCCAGTCGAGAAATGAGTCTCTTTCTTTTGTTAACTGTTCCTCTGCTGTCACACCAAGCTTCCATGGAGGTCTAGGAAATATACAAAAAATATAATAAGTATGTAAACTCTTAATTTAAGTTTTGAGTTGATTTGCTTGTGCATGCTAATTTTGGGATCTATGAGGCAGATCCAAAAATTATTTTGAACATCATGAACAAATTGTTATTTCTTAGATACCACACATAAAAATGTTTATAAACATAAATATGGATTACATCATGCTAGGTAATTAATACACAATAATAAGCTTTTATGAAGGGTTAATACAGTTATTCCTGCTTACGCGACTACCACTTATTAAAGCCTAATAAAAATTTATTTGCTAAATTATTTTTGTCTTGACAAATGTATTAATTTTAGAAGATTACACCATAAAATAATTTCAGAGGCAATAAATATTAACATGGGGGAAAACTAAACACAGGATGTTAAATGTACTAAGAATATCTATTTTTTTTTTATAAATAGGTATAATGGTCTTACCTTCTAGGAACTGTAAGTGGCTCGTCAAAATCTGGTTGTGATGTAGCTATTTCAACAGGGGATGGCACAGACATGACATATTTAACATTTAATTTCTCAGCAATAAACTCCCGATTAGCTAACTCCGCGGTTGACAAGAACTCTTGCAGGGAAGACTCTGCTGTGACTGATTGCAGATTGAGACGACCCCAGTCATAGCCATCGTTTACCTCCGTCGTATGGAGCTAGCATGAAACCATAATAATTATTATAAAAATATAACATATCAAATTTGCTACTAATAATCGTATTAATTTTTAATACAAGGTAAAATGTACAAGAAAGAGCATTACAATTAATACTACTTTTATTATATACATTTATAGGCTATATATTTACTATTAAGACTTTTTTATTAGTTTTAATAATATAAAAACAACTTACCATGGTATTATCTTCAACATGACGGCGATGTCGATTTTTGGCATATCTGTCCTTAATAAGCGCACGACCGAGTGTTTCTTTATTCTTTTTGCCCATTTTATCATATAAATTGCAAGGAAACTTTCAATTTTTACTAAAATTGAAAATAAACGTGGTTGCAATGAACTTTATAACGTGCAGCAAATGTCAAATGCCCAGCAGTCAAAACCTGTTGCAAAAACAAAATAAATACCATAGATGAGATAGAATCTACTTCCTAAAACCAAAAATATAATATATTTTTTTAAGTCATACATAAAACTAAATAAAGTATGAGTTATTTAATTATGTAATTTAATTATGTGTAATTCTTATTTCTGTAAAAAGAAGAATATGATTTCTGGTCGTTTTACATTTTAGATATTGATATAATTATTACAAAACATTGAATTTATCTGATCACACGACTGAAGTAAAACTTCTTTAGCAATAAGCCTGCGCAATAGGCATGCACTGTATTTTACCCTTAAGGCTAATTTACACTTTGATTAGTGCGAGCGCAGGTGTTTAGTAATTGCGAGTACGAGTGCGAGTCTTTAGTGTTAGTTGTGTCAACTACTCTTTAGCTCCTGTGCTTAGTAAAGTTCAATTGTTGGGCGATCAGCAAGTATGGACGAACAAAAAAAAAGCGCACTTGTTATTGCAAAAAATACTTAAAAATATATTAAACGCGGTAGTATATGAAACTGAAGACTTCTCGGGCTTTTTTAATTATATATGGTCTTTACAATTATAAAGATATTCATGTTTTAGATACTCCTGTCTCCTGTACAAATTTATAGGTTGTATCTTCGGTCCATGTCGACATTTTTCCTTTTTAATAATATTTTTGAATAATTTATTAGTATTTATTTCAAATAATGTTATAACAATGCTAAAAAACACAGCAAGTGTCATTCTCAATTAGACAAACAAGCTCGTCAAAACCCAAACGTATTTACAAGCCAGACAAGCTACGAGTCAAGGGGAAAGGGCGCGCGGGACGGGGCTACTCACGAAAAAATAGAACACGCTTCTATTCACTTGACTACGTTGATTATTAATCATTGAAATCATTCGCACTAACCAGTTGCAGTCCGCACGTGTTTTGTACTAAGCACTAAGCGCCTGCACTGAACAGTCTGTTGTACTCGTACTAATCAAAGTGTAAACTAGCCATTAGATTTAGACGAAAAGTAAACGTAACTGGCTATGAGACAAAGATAGAAAGAAAATATGTGCTCGCACCTCTCTCTTTCTCCGTTCACCTCGCCCGATCACACTTTTCGTAACGCTCTCGTTACGCATTCACCAGTCACTACTCCCCAAGTCATGCGTAAAAAAGCTTTATTTGAAAAACGAGTGTGCTTTAGACCACAAAACTGAACTAAAACTTCTTTAGCTCCTACGGTAATATATGAAATGTAACTCTCTCTCTCTCTTTCTATCTTCACTAACTTATATCACTCTCTATGGTTAAGTTCGCCTCACCCGATCACACTTTTCGTAACGCTCTCGTCATGCATTCACTAGCTTTCGTCCTTACGACCTAAGTCAAGCGTGAGTTATGAAGTTTTCTTCAAAAATTTAAGTATAATCTGTGAAATTTCTAAATGACAACGTTTGTAATTGTCAAATTATTAAAGCATTATAGGCAAAGAGTAAAGTAACTTGCTTATACAAATTATAGGGCTGAAATTGGACTAAAGCTTGACTAAAGCGGTTAATTATCAGGTAATAAGATTTTTTCTGACTGGATTTTATGTTACTAGATTTTATTAATGAAAGTTAAATTACCGATAAAAGACAATGAACAAATATTAATATAAGTCATATCGAAATTCGTCGTATTTTAGTGATGTCGGAGTATTACGATCACCACCACCGCTGGGAGCCGTTGGCCGAGTTTAATTTCTTCTTTGACGATGATGAAGAATATTATGACGATAATTACATTTATTGTTTATGTAGCCGTGCTTTTATAAGGTTTGTGTACACACTAGGTTATATATTTGGTATCTAAAAAATAATCAATACTAACCACACTCAAAAAAGTTTTCTTTTATGCATTTACTTATGATACTTATAAAAGCTAATAGTGTTGATAATATAACTTCGGTCTTCCATTCCTTTATTTAGAGTTGAATTTTTATACAGAAAAAGATTATGCAGGAAGGCTATGCAAAAATACTAAGCTGTCAATGGAAAAAACTTCATTTTAACTTTTCCTTTTTTTTTTAAACTAAAAAATATCGATAATATTTTTTAGGTATTTGTTTATTTAAAATAGTACTTTTGGTAAAGCTTTAGATTAGGTAAAACCGAATTTCGGGACCGTGGGGGGATGGGGGGGAGAGGGTGGGGAACGCTTCCCCTGGTACCACTGTCACACCTCGCAACCCCATGGTTATGGAGATATCCATGGTTAAAGTTTTGAGGTTAGAAGAAGAATTTCGAAAGTTAGAGGAACGCTTGGCTCCGGCGCTGCGGGAAGTGCAGCCCTTCAGCCCTTGCGTGCGAAAGCGTGCGAACGAATGCATAGAGGAGCAGCTGAGCTCCGCTGCTCCTCTACGCATTCGTTCGCACGCTTTCGCACGGCGGGCGAGGGCTGCCCTCCCTCCGCGCCTCCGCGGCACAAAAAAAACACTCTAGGGGTAGGACAGACTCAAAACTTTAACCATGGATATCTCCATAACCATGGGGTTTTGAGGTGTGACAGTGTTACCTTGTATAGATTCCCCAACACCCTCCACCCTCCACACCCAAAAACCCCATAATTCGGTTTTTCTAATTCGGTTTTACCTAATCTAGATCTTAGCCGTACTTTTAAATAAAAAAGTTAATACAGACTTTTCTTTCTTATAATTTTATAATTATTAACCTTTTGTTATTTTTTTGTAATTTTTTTTAAATTAAATATTTATATTTTTCAAGAGATGGAGTGAAAACATACTACGCTAACAAAGAGTATGGTAGTGAGAGCGATGCAGATGTGGTGGAAGACTCTCAGTCACAGGATGTTGATGAACACTCACACGTACATTTCTCTGTAGATACATCTTATAAAACTAAATGTGAGGTATGTGTAATTTATGACTGGATTTTTGTATGAGTATGAGGTTAACTAACAGCTGTTACTTTGATTCATAAATATTTAACTATCACAATCAATTCAACCTGTACCATCTAACTGCTGGGGATAGGCCTCTTTCTCATATTAATGAAGTTTTAGAGCTTAATCCACCACACTGCTCCACTTTGGGTTGGCAGATGTGTTCTGTACTATGAGTAACAATAACTATCACACAACCGGGACTGACGGCTTAATGTGTTATCCTAAGCATGGTGGAAAACGCCACAAGGACAGACATCCAAATTGGAAAGAAATGTTTGTATAAATTCAAATATCAGAATTCAAATAGTGGACATCACACCAGAGCAGTTGTTGCTATTTCTGAATATTTAACATTAAGAAAAAAATGTATGTGAATAAATGTTACAACCTATAAGATATATAACACAACACAACACAATATATACAAAACAACAAATATAGAAATCAAGATTGCATTAAGTAATAGCAGTAAACTAAATTAGAATTATAACAAAAAAGACTAGAAAAATATGTAAAAAAGTGCACATAATAAATATTTTAGATTGAAAACAAATAAATGTAATAACCGGTTCTGTCGGTCGTCTGAGGGTGGTTTGAAAAGTTCGCGGTCTCATATAGACATGATAAAAAAAAAAAATCTGCCTTTATTCAGCAACTCTTTAGTTGTAATTCTGTACATTTTCATTTTAGTGTTACTTTTGGTTAAGTCTACATTGTTTTATTGAGTGTTAAATGAAGCGATTTTTAAAAATGGAGAAAATTATTCACACTGTTATTAAGTAATTGTTAACTGTTAAGAAAGGTTAACACCAAAACAGATTCACGAAGATATGGTGGCAACTTTAGAAGAATCTGCTCCATCGTATACAATCGTTAAAAAGTGGTTGACAGAATTCAAACGTGGTCGACAGAGCTTGAATGTATAATTGTGGGTTCGAATTACTTCCATACCCTGCTTATTCGCCTGACTTGGTACCTTATGACTTCCACCTC
Organism: Melitaea cinxia; assembly: GCF_905220565.1. Classification (NCBI taxonomy): domain Eukaryota; kingdom Metazoa; phylum Arthropoda; class Insecta; order Lepidoptera; family Nymphalidae; genus Melitaea; species Melitaea cinxia. Next base: position 3,533,430 of record NC_059407.1, on the reverse strand, counting down.
TTCCCTAATCTAAAAAAAATTCGCACATTTATAGTGTATGTAGAGAAGGAGTGCAGAATGCTAATATATTTTTTAAATTATGCATAAAAAATACATTAAATTAATAACAAAAATACTACACACACTACCATATGTTTGACACACACAAGCCTATATACTCTTTTTTTTATTTATTATTATAGAAGTATAGTCTTGAACTATAGAACCTCAATAATGTTCAAACTTATAATTTAAATTAATTATGGTAGAATCTCGACCACTGGGCAAACACTAGCTATGATAAATTGTCATTGTTAGTCATAAGTCCTGTTCTTGTATAAAAAAATTATTATCTGACATATATTAGTATGTTTTTCTTATAATATTTAAATTTGTGTTTAATATCATCCACAGAAAGATGAGGGTGCAAGTTGCTATTGCAGTGCATCTCATACTGACAATTATTGTTCAACTGATGAACTTGACCCTACTCAAGTCCATGGCTTCCCTTCTCATGCCCTCCAACCCAGTGACAGTGGTGCTGATCTTACATACCAAGACTGCCACTCTGACTTCACCACACTTGATAAAATGGAAAGAATGGATCAGGATATTCCTGGCATAATTGCCACTGAAAGTACTGAAAGTAACGAAAATTATTTATCAGAAGATACATGGGAAAAATTCTGGGCGGCCAACGGTGAAAGGATTATATGGGCCTCGTGGATTAAAAAGTACAGTGATTACATTAATCCAGCATATCTTGATGATAACAATGATCTTGTTATGGATGAAAATAATATCCCAAAACAACACTCCGCTGAGCCTATATGTGTCATAGATGTTGTGGATTATAAAGAAAATGTTGATGAAAGTATGAGGGAGAGGAAATTTTCTTATGATTCAAAAGTTAACCCATATAAAACAGGCAGCAAAGATATAAATTCCATGGACAAATATGATACAATGAATGAAAAAACAGAAAAGGATGATAATTGGCTCGCTACACGCAGAAGGCGGTCTTGTTCAGAACATGATAGAATTCTGAGTCCTAGAACTCTTCAGGGCACTGATTCATTGACAAATGTAACTAAAATAACCCTTTCGAGTTGCAATGTTACTTCAAGCCATGTAACATCTGAATCGACTCCTACAGATGATTATAGTGTATCTTCAAATACATCCGATGATCAGCTTAATGACCAAACCAGAATTGTAAATAATGAAGATAATTCAGAACAAATGCCATCTGAGGAGCTAGATACTGAGCAATATTGGCAATTCCTTTGGAAGAAGCATTTCGCTGATCAATATGCTCTCCATTATGCAAATTATATTGAATGTCAGAAAGCAAAAAATAAAGAAATGTCTGTGTTAAATGTTCAAGGAAACAAAATAGAAGAAATAAAGGCTTTTGATGTTGAATGTGAAAATAGTGAGGGGAATTCACAAGAACTGCCATCTGTAATTGAAGTTCAGACACAAATTGAAAACATTAAGTTGGAAGAAAAGGTTACTAAGCCAAAGAGAAGAAATAAACACACTAACAATCGTATTATAAATTCAGTGGGTGTCTTGTTACAAAATTTACTAAAAGAACAGAAAGAGAAATCCTTTGATGAAACGGTAGATGGTGAAGATGGAAAATCAAATAATGATAAGACTGAACCAGTTACATTGGATACAAATGAGACTGTTTCTGAAACAAACGATGTGCAAAACAATAGCAGCATTAATTCTTATTATAATTATTCTGATGGAGATGATGACCCACCAGAAGAGAAACCAATGTCTTTAAAAAGAAGGTAAGACAATAGGTTATGAAAGAATAACTTGTTATTTGCAGTTAACCTAACAAATTATCCTTTATATTAAATAGACTAATGCCGAGTTGCACGAAACAAAATTAAAATTTAAGTCGAGATTAAACTAATTTAATCACAAGGATTTCATACAATGTGTGCAGTCCTAGTGGGTGTCCCCACTGTGCCTCGGAGAGCATGTTAAGCCGTCGGTCCCGGTTGTTATCACGTACACCTGTTAGCGATCGTTACTCATAGTAGGGAATATATCCGCCAACCCGCATTGGAGCAGCGTGGTGGATTAAGCTCTGATTCTTCTCCTACATGGGGAAAGAGGCCTATGCCCAGTAGTGGGATATTACAGGCTGAAGCGTTAAATTTTAATTCCTTTTCGTGCAACTCGGCGTAAGACATTTAATATTGGTTCAAAATATTCCCAAATTTTTTATTTATATGACTATTATTTCTTAGACTTAGAAATTTATGTCCTGAGTCATTTATTCTAATTTGTATGGACTTATCATTAATGTTGAATTTTTTATTTTTTTATTAGATTGTTAGGTATCTATAGCACGGAAAAATACGGTTAATTTATTAGCCTAATAATCTTTCCTTTATCTTGTCCCTTAGTCTGAAATTAATAATAACAAAATATTTCTGATAATACTGTTAAGAATGTAATGTTACTAAAATATTTAATATAGTTATCGACATAGATATTGAGCGCTGATATAACATGTGTAGATTTTTTTTGGGTAGTAAAATAAGATTGGTTAGTCACACTTCGTACCAAACTGTCACCCATGCGCTTTTCTTAATTGGTTTTTTGGTTTCCCTTGCTCCAGGAACGCCAAAAGTTTATACTAATAATTTATTGACGTTTCAACTTATGACGAAATGAGTACCACTACCGTAAGTGTAATGAAATATTCTTTTTAATACAGTTGCTCAAAAAGTGGCGTTTTGCAGGGACGTATAGCGTTCGGGATGTGGGCTATTACATACTCGTGCTTTTTTTTTACCTTTCCCGAACTCGTGCGTTCTCTTTCCCAACTGTCAAAATAATGTCTATTAAAAAGAAAAACCAACCATGATGTTTTTACTAAAAAAAAATCATAGAAGTTTTTATGATTCATGCAAATACGTATATTTCTAAAAAAAGCTACTAATTTGTTTCAATATCAGATTTAATGATTTGATTGAATGAGTTTGGTTAGGTTTCATGGGCAAAGTTCCCTTTGCCTACCATAATGGGTGAAGAAAAAAAAAAACTGCTTATATTCTACGGTTGGCGCCATTTTTCAGAAATTTTCTTTGCGAGTTTAGTTGTTTTTATTATTTTATTAAATTGCTTCATTCTTTCGCAACTGTATTAAAAATAGTCGTTCAGTACGGAACCGTCATTGCAACTTGTTCCGACTGTCAATCCTCGCCTTCGGCTGCGCCTCGGCTCGAGTAGACATTTGTCGGAACTCTTTGCAATGACAATCATTCCACACTTGTAATGAAATATACTATAATGTATGTGCTAACTTTTTTAATGGATAATATAAGTACACACAGCAAAATATAAATTATAAAAAAATAAATGTTTAATATAAATTGTCGACATCCATCAAAAAATATTTTTATAAAAATATTGAAACGGGTTGAAATTTGGGGGTTCGATCTCCGCACATGATATGAATTTGTGCTCCTGTATTTTGTATTTCCGGACCCTAGACACAGGAGAAAGTCGTACTGGGGACCGTTGAGTTGAGGCGTTTATTTATAATTTTATTTTACACTACATGAGCCCCGCGATTTAACCCGCGTACCAATAGCCTTCCTCGCTAAATAGGTTATCCAACACAAGAATTTTTCAATTCATTCCAGTATTTACTGAGATTAGCACGTTTAAGCAAGCAAGGGTACGAGATGGCCGGTCAATTGACGGCACAAAAAAAAAATATTAGGTTCGGTATGTTGTGGGGTATCCGAATCACCCTCATGTGCTATGTTCCGCAATTCTTTATAGTTTAGGGGCTACGATTTTTTTAGGGATTTCAACGAGAATTGGTCAAATCGTAAAAAAATAAAAATAAAAACCAATGACAAGTTTCATTTTTTGCAACTTGATTAAAACTATTACGACAAGATGCGCAAAACGATCATCATTCGTCGTCGAGCGTTCAATATCCATAACAATATCTGTAATAAGTAATAATTGTACAGTCAAGCTTTCACTGCTCAAACATAAATACGAATAAGTATTAAAAGAAAAATCTGTTTAAACCTTATGTCTCTTAAAATGAAATTAATCTGGTCACAAATATTTGTTGTGTGACCACATTTTTAAACGTAGCTATTAAGATTTTACAATTTGGTACTGGCAATACTGATATTATATTACAGTTAAATTTATTTACATTTTCGTAATAGTTTAACCTTACTTTTACTCTACTAGTACTACTCTTTGTTTAACCTCATTAGTAATATGAGTTGTTGTAAACAAGTGGAGTACTAACCAAAACCTAAATAGTTTGATTACAAATAAGATAAAATAATAATGAACAAGAATAAAGACAGGAAATATTTATATTTAAGTCACGAAATTGACGACGAGGAAGATAATTTTGAAAAGGTGAAATCAACAATCCAAATTATGGGGTTCTCATGCTTTCAAGATAAATTACCACATGGTGAACTTATATACAGGAAAAGACTAGGCAGGTTACGTCCCCCGAGAAACAAGAGATTTGGGAAACATACGTACTTTGATGATGATGGAAATCCATATGATGCAGATCAGGTAATAATTTATCGTAAATCTAGATATTTTTCTAGAATGTTTGTTATACTGCTTAGCTGAATGGGCTTTAATTTTACTACGATTATCTGTTTTGACTTTAATTTATGACTTCTATCCAATGGGCTATCTTGGATTATGCTAAATTCACATATTTATATTAAATAAAAATAAATAAATTTATTTATATTTATAATGAAAATTAACCACAGTATTCAAAACATAAAGTAAGTTTTAGTACATGAAGATTTTTCTAAATAAAATTGTCAGTCTTATTGTGTGTAATATGGCCATTATTGTCTTTAATTATATAACTGTAAATTTATAATGACGCCGCGTTGGTGCAACGGTCACTGCCATGGATTGTACCTATTGCGCTGGCGGTTGTGGGTTCTATCCCCGCACATGACAAATATTTGTATTGGCCATACAGGTGTTTGTCGTGGTCTGGGTGTTTGCGCAGTCCTTATGGGTCTCCCCACCGTGCCTCGGAGAGCACGTTAAGCCATCGGTCCCGGTTGTTATCATGTACACCTGATAGCGATCGTTACTAATAATAGGGAATATATCTGCGGACCCGCATTGAAGCAGCATGGTGGATTAAACTCTGATCCTTCTCCTACAATGGGGGAAGAGGCCTATGCCTAGCAGTGGGATGTTACATGCTAAAGTGTAGAAATTTATAATGAATTTACAGAATCGCGACTCACAAGATGTTAATGAAATACTGACAGACAATGATGGATCAGAACTACAATCTGATGCTGAGAAATCAAGTTCAGACGTAAATAAATTAGAAGCAAGTATGTCAGAAAATGAAAATACAGAAAATAGATCTGAGAATAAAACTGAAAAAACCAATGAAATTGACTCTACAGATACCAAGAGTAATTTACAAGTTAATTTAGAATCACAGAGCAATAATGACGGACAGGCAGAAATGGTGGTCACTACACCAAGTAAGTATTCTACTTATAAATCATCATATTATATAAATATATTTTAAATATTATTTACTCTTAGCGATAAGATACATTACGATACTCATACGATATTGTACATCTTTCTTTGTATGTATCACTTTTTTTTTTATGTATGTTACATCAGAACTTTTGACGATGTGGACCGATTTCGACATTTTTTTTTTTTTTTTAATCCAAAGGTGGTGTGTGTCAATTGGTCCCATTTAAATTCATTTGAGATCTAACAACTACTTTTCGAGTTATATCTAATAATGCGTTTTTACTTGTTGCTTTTTTCGTCGACCGACTTTGTATTATACTGCATAACTTTCTACTGGATGTACCGATTTTGATAATTCTTTTTTTTTTGTTGGAAAGGGGATATCCCTAGTTTAGTACCATGCTAAGGAAAGCAGGATCTGATGATGGGATCCCAGAGAAATCGAGGGAAACTCTCGAAAATCCGCAATAACTTTTTACTGGGTGTACCGATTTTAATAATTTTTAATTTAATCGAAAGCTGATGTTTGTCATGTGGTCACATATAAATTTTATTAAGATCTGATAATTACTTTTGAGTAATCTTTGATAACGCGTAGTTACTTGACTAATTTTTCGTCGATCTACGTTGTATTACTCGTCGATGTAATTGAAGTCGGTTTTTTTTCGTTTGCGAGCAAACACAATTATTTTTGTGTAATGTTTCTTTATGATGTACAATAAAGAGTATTTGTTATTATTTACAAAATAAATTGTTTTTCAGTTATAATTAATCGCAGGCATCGACCAAGCCGACCGAAAAAGCTACCTAGAGTGGAATATTGCAATACAGAAGATATGCCACCTGAAATCAAAGAAGATCCTAAAATGTACAAGTATTGGAAGAAACGGCATTCATTATTTCACCGGTAATATTTTTTTTAATTGGAGTTTTTTAGAATTTAAGAAAGATGCAATGAAAAGGTCAATTGGATATCCATCTTTCTATTATATAAAAAATTTTAGTTTGAAATCTATCAATTCAATTGCTCCTGTAAAGTTTTTTTTTTTTTATTCTAATGTCTTTTTTACTCTGGACGTTGTTTTTTTACTTGTTTCTACTTTCAAAACTATTTCTTTGGTTTTAATTGTGAAATTTTATGGAACTTACCTGCAGATCTGATTCATAATAAATGTTTTTAATGAATCTGCTTCAGTATTAATACCTAATAGGTGCAGTTGAAAGGTTGTAGTATCAGATTAGAACTGAAGTCTACATAGCTAACATTATTAGTAATAAGAGACTGCCTTTTTTATTAAGTTAGAATATTTTTATGTTCCTTAATGTAAATTTAAATGTGCAATAAAGTAATAAATAAATAAACAATGTCAACTTCAAGATCGAGTAGTAAATGATGAAGTCAGTCTACACCAGTAATGTGTTTATAAATAATAGTAGACACTAGACAGCATAGATAAAGCAAAAAAAATAGATAACGCAAACAGAAAACTGAAGCCACTTTTTTAAAGATGTGTGAGTGAGTGTTGACACTTTTTAAAAAAAGTCCCTAAAATTTTTATTAAACAATTAATTTAATATAGGTAATATGGGTATGTGAAAATAAAAACCTGTTTATAGTTTAAAGTATATTTACTCCTTTTTTCGATTCAAATTGTTACATAAATCTATTGCAGCCGTGTTTTGATTTATTTAATCATATAAATCTCTGTCAATGAAAACTTGCGTTTTTAAGTAATTGATGGTTCCTCTGAGGGGCAAGTTCCTGCTTTAAAGACGTCTAACTCTTTGCTGTAATAAATTGATTTATTTTTACATTTTTTTAAAATTAAGTTTTTAAGTTTTTTTTTAACTTTTCTCTTAGTTTATGTTTTCTGGGTGTATCAAAGATTGAATCTTGGTTAACGACTGATTTACGGCCGAACCCAATATTCAATCTATCTCTGGTTAAGTCTTACTAGAGACAGAAATATCTATCTATCATTCATTTTAATGACCCAATAAACTTGTCGACGATAGGCAATCTTATCCTTCAAAGCTATCTATCGACGAGAGGGAGGATAGCTTACCAGAGATAACAGTTCGTATGAAAATGACAGTGTAAGCGTCCCAATAATAATAGAGTTCTATCTGTCAGTAACGTTGGCTATCTTTAGTAACAACAATATCCGATCTATAGTTTTCGGGGGATAACTAAGATTTATTAATTGCAAAAGTATTTTCTTTGTTTAAAATAAAATTAATTTCGAGTGAAAAATAATGGCAGACTCAAGTTCAAGTAGCAGTTCAAGTAATATTGCTCTTTTGCAACAATTAATTGAATAAAAATAATAAGTTTCTTGTGAAATAATACTTACTTTACTCATCTTGTGAATAAAACAAACAATTTGGTGAATGATTGTATAATTTGCAATGATTTGTATAATTTGAATTTTGATTTGCAAAAAAATTATACAAATTCAAACGAAACGACGATTCAATAAAGCGTAATGGCCTCGTAGCGTCTTTTCGTGTCGTGTTAAAACGTTTCGTTACTAGATTTACCATGCATTCCATATTAAAATAATATCATTTATTATAAATTAAAAAGTCTGTGTAAAAATTAATTTGTCCATATTTTTATAAAACAAGATTACTTTAATATAAATAAAATTTTTATGACAAATTTAAATACTACAAAACATCTGTGTAACATAACTGAGGCCGTCTGTGACGCTGCTTATACTGGAATGTAAGGAAGAGCTCAGGTAGGCGGTCTATCTACAGCTAACTGGAGATAGTAGTCCCCTGTGTGAATTATTGGAACAACTACAAAGGATAGATAGTTAGTTATTAGCAGTCGATGATAACTACCTATCTCTATCTTTAGATTGAATATTGGGTTCGGCCGTTAGACACATCCGGTAGGTCCTAGAACAAAAAATATAACATTAAAATACGTAGTAGTAAGTAGCAGTATGTACTTGATGGTACTCTGCGAAGTCCACGTTTTGTACCGTACATGTCAGCTTTATCAAAATGGTTTGAATAAACCAACTAGATGAGGATGGCTGTCGTTGTAGTTCATTTCGGCTCAGTCGTAAAAAAGCTCAACCCATTCATCTCCTATTAAAATATTCGTTGGAAACCTAAAACCATGATATTTAGTAGTAAAATATGAGTAGTTAATTCACAAAAAACAGAAACAAACGAGTTAAAAATTCATATTTAACTTGACTTCAATTTAGGAAAAACCTAAAAATCACACGATAAAAAAAAAACAATAATGTTGTCCACCTTCTACTTAATTATTTTTTTATGATTGCCTACAATTTACTTACCCGCATTTTGGGCTAATGGAAATAAAAATTACTGGTAACACTCCCTCGGTACGTCATTTCGGGACATCGAAGTTATAAGTTCCGAATAACCTCAATATTATTTTAGAATAACAAGAAATATAAAGTTTTGTATGTACTTACGTGTGATACGATGTTTCTTCAGACTTTTTATTCACTTGGTTTTTGCACCATTTAATTACATAAAAACGGCATTTTGAAGGCAAAGTTACTGTACGAGGCCCCGTGAGATACTAACGAAAATGAGCGTAGTTTGATGCATATGTGTGCGTGAGCGCGTGTGTTTACTTGAAGGAGCCGAGTTTTGTGGCTTCAGTAACAACAAAGGCCGCGCATTATCTACTTTTTTTTACTTGATCTATGCTAGACAGTAACAAAAATAATCAATATTAATGTCAAAAAGTATCCGTAAATACAATTTGTTATACTTGTTGCTAACTTGAGAAAGAGTATAAAAGTGTAGGAAATGCCATGCTTAAAATCTCAATCTTTAATATTTGTTACTTAGGTAGTAGTTAGTTACTTATAAAATCCATTATTTTATTATACCTTATAGTGTATAAATAATTGTGCTTGCTCGTAAACGAAAAAAAAACTACTTTCAATTACTGACAAGTAATATGGTGCAGGCAGTAAGTAAAACAGTCAATTAAATAAGCATTATCAACTCAAAAAGTACTCATCAGATCTGGATCCCATTTAAATAATTTAAATTGTATCTTTTAATTAACTAAAGTATCATCAAAATCGGTACAACCTTAAGAAAATACAGTCAAATTGAGAACCTTCTGCTTTGAAGTAGTTTAAAAAATTCTTAAACCCGATTTATTATCCTGTAGGTTCGACGAGGGCATCCGGCTGGATCGTGAGAGCTGGTTCAGCGTGACCCCGGAGACCGTGGCGCGCCACGTGGCGACCAAGTGCGGCGGCGCCGTGGTGGCCGACGCCTTCTGCGGGGCGGGAGGGAACACCATCCAGTTTGCGAGATCCTGCGAGCGAGGTACACTAACACCTTCCCTTCCACCTTATAACACCCACTATCTAACACGTGGTTCAATAAGTCCCGAGACTAAGTACTAAAAAAAGGTCTTTTTTATAAAATTAATTTTTATTCATCAACATAGTCTCCTCCAAGAGCGATACAGTCCCTCCAACGCTTTTCTAACTTTTCTATCCCATGTGTGTAGAACGATTTGTCTTTGGCTTCAAAATAAGCCTCCGTTGCTGCGATAACTTCACTATTTGAGTCAAATTTCTTACCCTGAAGCATTTTTTGAGGTCTGCAAACAGCCAGTAATCGCTGGGGGCCAAGTCTGGCGAATAAGGGGGATGAGGAAGCAATTCGAAGCCCAATTCGTTAATTTTGGCCATCGTTCTCACGGACTTGTGACAAGGCGCGTTGTCCTGGTGAAACACCACTTTCTTTTTGTTCATGTGAGGCCGTTTATCCGCAATTTCGTACTTCAATCGCTCCAATAAGCACATGTAATAGTCACTATTTATATTTTGCCCCTTTTCAAGGTAGTCGATGAAAAGTATTCCATGCGCATCCCAAAATATAGACGCCATAACCTTACCGGCCGATTTCTGAGTCTTTGGACGCTTCGGGCGGCTTTCACCAGCCGCTCTCCACTCCGCTGCCTGCCGATTGGATTCCGGAGTGAAATGGTATATCCAGGTTTCATCCATTGTTACATACCGACGTAAAAAATCCTTTTTATTATGATTCATCAGCGCCAAACATCGCTCTGAATCATTGATATGTTGTTCCTTTTGATTAGTTGTAAGCAAACGCGGCACCCACTTAGAAAAAAGCTTTTTCATGGCCAAATTTTTATGTAAAATAGTGAAAACACTACCAACTGAAATCTTCACTATCTCGGCTATCTCTCGCACTTTTACCTTCCGATCTGCGAAATAACTAACGAAGCCGACGCGTTGGTTAGTATACATACGAGCGGCAACAGCGCATAGGCAGATTATTCCCGCGACGGGGGTGAGCGGCGCTCTAGATTAGTGTGATTTCTCATACAAAATCTTTTGTTTCACACATCGGCCTGTCTCGAAGATTCTCATTTGTACTCATTGAATACAGTGCTAGGAATCGTACTAAACTTCGTTTCATAGGAATACAGTCGCTGGCATTCCATTCGTTACAATTTGATGCCAAATGTACGTATATGTATATGTAAATATACCATTGTATCTGCATAATAGAATAGAAAGAATTTAATGTAAGGATAGTATGTATTTGTATAGAAAATAAATAGATTTAAGTAGTTTATGTATGTCCTTACAGAAGATTACAGCTAAATGCCTGATGCCTAGCTAGCCTAGCCTATACCGGCTAGCCTGATGGTAAACGCTTACCATCAGGTGAGCCGTACGCTTGTTTGCCGACCTAGTTGTATAAAAATGTAGTAAAATAACATCAATGAATACCTTAATGATGATAAGGCATCGGATTGAATACAGCTCGACCAGGCTATGTCTATGATCCGCCCTGTAAATAGATACAGTTACAAATATTGTGAGCAGGTGGCATGTGGTGGTTTCGGTACACACGATTGGCTGTCTCGTGTTTGTCCTGATCATTTCATGGTCATACTGTCGTGGTTTTGTCTTGTATGTTACTTTAAATTTTTAACTTTAAAAAAAGTACCGAGAGTTTTTTCCTCCGGCTTTTCTTTCTCTCGGCCTACACTAGGGACATTACTTTATCCTATTATTTTTTTTATTATAAATCCTAAGTTTGTAATGTAGGTACCTAGTGTTAAGATGTGAATTTTTATTAGCCGACTTCAAAAAAAAAGGTTACTCAATTCGACCGTATATTTTTTTAACTTCGTCGTTTATGAACCGATTTTGATAATTCTTTTTTTTTTGTTGGAAAGGGAATATTTCTGGTATGGTACCATGATAAGGAAACCAGGATCTGATGATGGGATCCCAGAGAAATCGAGGGAAACTCTCGAAAATCCGCATAACTTTTTACTGGGTGTACCGATTTTGATGATTTTTAAGTTAATCGAAAGCTGATGTTTATTATGTGGCCACATTTAAATTTCAACGAGATCTGATTACAACTTTTGGAGTAATCTTTAATAATGCGTATTTAAACAATTTTTTTAAATATCATATTAAAAATCGACCGGTCCAGCGGGGATCGAAACTGCATCTCCGACTTACCGTGTCGGTGCTTTAACCAATTAAGCTATGGAACGATGTACCCGCTAGATCGAAATTTTTGATATGATGATTTTATATTCGGTCTTCGGCGACTTGCGTACTGCGTATTTACTTGCCTATTTTTTCGTCTACCTACGTTGTTACTTGTCGATATAATTGAAGTCGTTTTTTTTTTTCGTTTGCCTGCAAACACAATTATCACTTATTTTAATGCTTGATATTTTTGCTGCCTTAACTTTCTTTTATTATTGTTTTTTTAACCGACTTCCAAAAAAGGAGGAGGTTCTCAATTCGACTGTATTTTTTTTTTTTTTTTTTTTTTTTTTTTTTTTTTTTTTTTTATGTATGTTACCTCAGAACTTTTGACCGGGTTGACCGATTTCAACAAATTTTGTTTTAATCGAAAGGTGGTGTGTGCCAATTGGTCCCATTTAAATTTATTTGATATCTAACAACTACTTTTCGAGTTATATCTAATAATCCGTTTTTACTTGACGCTTTTTTCGTCGACCTACGTTGTATTATACCGCATAACTTTCTACTGGATGTACCGATTTTGATAATTCTTTTTTTGTTGGAAAGGGGATATCCCTAGTTTTGTACCGTGATAAGGAAACCAGGATCTGATGATGGGATCCCAGAGAAATCGAGGGAAACTCTCGAAAATCCGTAATAACTTTTTACTGGGTGTACCGATTATGATGATTTTTAATTTAATCGAAAGCTGATGTTTATCATATGGTCACATATAAATTTTATCGAGATCTGATAACTACTTTTTGAGTAATCTTTGATAACGCGTAGTTGCTTGACTATTTTTTCGTCGATCTACGTTGTATTACTTGTCGATGTAATTGAAGTCGGTTTTTTTTCGTTTGCGAGCAAACACAATTATTTTTTTGATAATGATTTTACTTTTGACTTTAGTTAAGTGTGTGTATCACCTTATGGCGAAATAAATGTTTGCATTTCATTTAAGATTATCTATGTTATTTTCGTGGCAGTGCACTGCATCAGCGTTTTTTAGGATGAGCCGCCTCTGGCACCCCTACTATGTACTTGCCCTCCTCGATATGCTGTAGCTGATTGTGGATCCCAAATTTCCCCCTTCGAGTCTGGATGTGATATAATTATGTATATATATAAATGCATTGTATGTATATTTATTGAAAAATGTGTTTGTTGTATTGTGAACAAAAATCCAACAACAATGTCCAGATGGGCATTTGTGCTTGTGTATTTTGTGTTTTTGGATTCCCGACACAGAAGTAAATCTTAGTGGGGGTAGTACAGAGTGAAAAAAAAAACTAGTGGAATAATAACACTATTTTTTAAAATTTCATATAATCCCCCTCTCAAACATATATCGAATACAGTTTTTTTTAAATATTTTTCTTATTTTTAACAGTAATCGCCATAGACATAGATCCAGTGAAAATTCAAATGGCTAAACACAATGCGGAAGTTTATGGAGTGGCACACAAAATTGAGTTCATTGTGGGAGACTTTTTTGATATAGCACCGACAATAAAAGCAGATCTGGTATTCTTAAGCCCTCCTTGGGGCGGACCAACTTATTCGGTAGTAAGTACAAGCCTAATTTCTTTTTAAATATATGTAATATTTATAAAAAATTCTCTTTTTTTAATTAACGACAGTAAAACAGCTTAGTAACACAATAATAATAATAAGAAGCCTTTATTTACTGAAGGAAGTAGGAAGTAACACAATAAATTAACAATTAAATATATGATTTTAAGAAATATTTTGGAGTCTTTACTTGGCAAGATGATATATAATAAGGGGAAGATTATTTAGTATATTGTCAACATAATGCTATTTTTATCACTAAATTATGTATGGAAGAGGGCCTAATTTTTGTAACGTAATATTTGTATGGAGGTCACTGAAAGTGAAAAAAGGAGAAAATGGTAAAATTTCGCATGTAACATTTTGGTATCGTCCCCTTGTTGCTTAGCATAACTTTTAGATTTATATTTTTATGTCAACGTTGTTAATACCTATATTATTTTCAGAAACATGAGTATGATATCGAAACTATGTTGGAACCAAAACCAGCTTCGGAGTTAATGAACGTGGCTCGCAGGATTAACAGAAATATAGCACTTTACCTACCAAGAAATACAAGATTGGATCAGGTATAACAGTATTTATATTTAATTTATTTTTTAAATATTGAGTTAAAGTACCGCAGGAAATGTCTTGCTCAAAATTTCGAGTAGTCATTCAGACTTTGAAAACACCCCAACCTTTTATTATAAATATAAGAGGTTTTGAGTTCATGTGGTGATTAAGGTAGCCAGAAACTTCTGGGGAGAGATGGGGGTAGGGTTGGTAGTGATTGAAATGCTTCTAGTGTTGCAGGCGTCCATAGTTTACGGTATCTGCTTACCATCACGCAGACCACACTAAACTCTTGGTTGTCTGGAAGAAATGGCTAATTAGCCATAAGTCCGCCCATTGTACTTCACTGACTGTAACTATCTTTATGCTTTGTTTGGAATATATTTGTGGTGTACAATAAAGTATGAAATAAATAAATAAACTTGTTAATATATATATATATATATATATATATATATATATATATATATATATATATATAGGTTTTTTTTTCGCCTTCATACTTATGAATATTATTTGTTTCAGATACTCTCTTTAGCTCGAGAATTAGGCGGAACTGTTGAAATAGAACAAAGTTATTTAGGCAGAAGATTTGTAGCCATCACTGCATACTTTTATGAATAATTTACACATTAAATACTTCTTTACTAACAAATATTCGATTTCTCGGAACTGCTGATTGATGTACATGATTACATGTACTATTTTAGTTCATGTAAACGTTGTAGTCATTGAAATGATTTGAAAAAAAAAACATCAACAAAGTTCGGTAGTAAAAATCATTACAAAATATGCCCACAATAAAATTATTCATAATATTGTTAATCTGTGTTGTAATAGATTATAAAGTATATAACAAATTAAATTTCTTTAATATGTTTCTAGAATATTTCTCAATTTAAATAAATGTATTTTGACTATAAAAATATGACGCGATCAAAAATATTTTTATATTACCAGTGTTGCTACACTTTCATATTTTTAGGTTTTTTTTTCTCTGTACATGTTGTATTACTCCATTTTATTTTTATCGAATTAAGAATAATGAGCAATAATTACAGTGAATAGGATTTACAGATTTTTAGAGAAAATATATTTATGCACACAATATAAAAAATAAAACATGTAATTGCCTTACTATTTGAAGTTATATTATAATAAAATATTCCTTAAAAATAGGATTAGGAGAAAGTTTTTTTTTTTATTGTGACAAAATAGTTTATTAAGTATCTTCTTTATAATATATTGATTTGAAATGGCTTTTTATGTTTTTTTTTTTCATATTTTTCTTAGAATATTAAATTTATTTCAATTCAAATGGAACATTAGCTTGTATTTGAATAATACATAAGTATTTTGTCTCGCAGAAATTAAACGCACCATATAGTTAAATTTATCGAATATCTGCTTATTTTAACTGTGATGAAAGTGATATCAAGGACTATTTTAGATATTATGTTTTGGTCATGTTACTCATGTGAATATGTTTGTGATTGAATGTATGTAAAGATGAAAGAGTACCTAATTTTTAGACTTGTGTGTGACCATAAATGTTGTGATCTCTGTAAATATTTGTTGATGATATTATATAACTAAAAATAACTCATTTTTGTGTATAATTTCGTCACACAGAACCCCTTAGAAATTCTTTGGTAACCTCAGCTCCACCAGAGGAAGTCTCATAAAAGTAATCTAGGCTTAATAATTATTAGGCGTAATTTTGGAACAAATAGTCAATAATATCTAGTGTTACCTTTGGTTGAACATTGTTTTAAATAGTTAACTCATTTTAATGATCCATTTAATATTATAAAAAGCCTTGCTATCCAGAAGAAAGCATTAAAACTCTATTCATAAAAGGTATAAAAGTCAACTATAGGGTTGTCAACATCTAATGAATAGATTGTTTTTTTTAACAGGTTTCGTGATAAAACTAAATAAATAAAATAAAAAAAATAAAAAAGCCTTTTATTTCATGCACTTTTTTTTTTTTTTTTTTTTTTTAACATTCGTTATTTACAATCTTTATTACAGTCATGAAAAAAAATATATATAATGGATTATTTTATACAATAGTTAGACATGACCATTTTGATTTTTTCTTATAATAGTAATGTTAATTAATTATAGTTGCGTAAAATTAAGTAAAATAAAATTAGAAGTAAAATTATAAAACAAAATTTAAAAATAAAATTCGAAAATCATAATTAATATTTAAAAAATTAACAAGCAAAAATAAAAAAATAAAAAATTAAACATTAACATTCAAAAGTACAATTTAAAATCAAACTTCATTCGACTAATATAATTTGTAAAGTTTAAAAAATTAGTATCAAAATCAAAATTAAAAGATAACAATTAAAAAAAAATTAACAATTAAAATATACAAATTAAAATTAAATTTAATTTGATTGGAAAAAAAATTCAAAATTAAATTCAAAATTCAAAAAATCAAAACTAAAAATTTAAATTAGAAAATTCAAGTCAAAGTGAAAATTAAACATTAACAATCAAAAATAAATACAAATTAAAATCAAATTTCAATCGATCGAATAACTGTAACTTTTGAAATTAAAGAGAAAAAAAATTAAAAAATTTAGTTTTATTGATTGAACTATTGTAAAATATAAAAAAATCAGAATCAAAAAATTAAAATTAAAAATCTAAACTAAAAATTAAAATTTCACTGATTGAATAATTCCAAGATAAGAAAAATAAAAATTTAAAATATTCATATTATAAAATTATATTATATTATAAATAAATTCTAATAATAAATAAATTCTAATAATGATATGCATGAACCCCTCAAGTTGTGAGGGTGAAGGCCTCCTCCAGAGAACTCCAGTGGTCTCGGTCATTGGCTTTTGCTTGCCAGTCTTTACCTGCCACCTGTGTGATGTCGTCCACCCATCTGGTTATAGGTCTTCCTCTTTTTCGGGTACCCGCTGGGCCTGGCCATGAGGTCGTGCGGATTGTCCATCGATCGTCGATCATTCTCGCTACGTGTCCTGCCCATCTCCATTTTAGCTTTAGGGCGTAGGTGAGAGCATCTGTTACCCCTGTCTTTTGTCTTATTGTAGTGTGACGAATTTTTTGAGATTTTTTAATTTTTGTAATACTTCTCTCCATGCTTCGTTGGCAGGACCTTACTTTATTTTTAACCCTTGCAGTGAACTTCCAGGTCTGACAGCCATAGGTTAGCGTCGGCAACAGACAGGTGTCCATGACCTTTCTTTTAATTTTAATAGGCATCTGACTTTTTAAGATTTCTTTTAGGCTCCAAAACTTTTTCCATGTCGTTGTTATTTTTCTATCTACCTCTATATCATTGTTTCGTTTATGGAAGGAAATATGTTTCCCTAGATAGATATAGCTCTCGACATATTCTACCGGTGTGTTGTCTAGACATATAGAGTCTTGTGTGGCATTTGTCATGAGTTTTGTTTTGCATAGGTTCATTTCTAGTCCTGCCTCTCTGCTTGCTTGTTGTAATGTTACTAACATTGACTCTAGCTCGGTGCTTTTTTCTGATAGTAGGACAATGTCATCGGCAAACCTCAGATGGCTGATATATTTACCTTGTATACATATACCGGTTTTTCCCAATTTAATTTGCCTATAATCGATTCCAGTACAGCTATAAATATCCGAGGTGATAGAGGGTCACCCTGTCTTACTCCTCTTTTGATGGGGATTGGTGGACCTGTGCTCTCCAGCTTTACTCTACTAGTGTTGTGTTCATATAGGTATTTTAAGACTTTTACGTACTTATCCTCCACTTTTTGTGATTGTAAAGCTTTCCATATTGCGGGGTGTAGTATTGTATCAAAAGCTTTCTGATAGTCAACAAATCCTATATAGAGTGAGCGTTGAAATTCTTGATGTTTCTCTATAATCAGTTCTAATGAATGGATGTGGTCAATAGTGGAAAAGCCCCTTCGGAAACCTGCTTGTTCGATTGGTTGACTTTTCTCTAATGTAGAACTGATTCTTTTCTCTATAATCGAAGCGAATAACTTGTAAAGAGTAGGAAGGAGGCTAATTGGCCGATAATTACCTATGTGAAGTGGGTCGCCCTTCTTGAACAGCAATATTATATTAGACTCTGACCACTGTGTAGGTGTTGTAGAAGAACTAAGTATAAGGTTGAATAAATGGGTCAAAGGGGCTAACAGGAAGGGACCTGCCGTTTTTATGGCCTCGTTCGTTATTCTGTCAGGTCCTGGGCTCTTCTCTGCTTTTAGCCTGTTAATTCCAATTGTAATTTCTGTTTCGTCCACTGGTTTTATCTCTACACCAGTGTTATCAAATTTTATGTAATTTTGATCAACGTGTTGCTGTACTGGAGCATTGTACAAGTTTTCATAAAAGCTGGTTGCTATGTTTAGTATACCTTTACGGTCGTACCTTGTGTTTTGAGCATCGTGCAGTCCTTCTATCCATACTTTGTGCGATCGCAGTTCCTTGAAAGCTTTTTTAATACTTCCTGTAGAGTTAATGTGCTTTTCAATAGTAATCTTACGATGAGTCGCGTAGTCTCTTCGAATGTATTTACCTCCTAGTTTGTACAGTGCTTTCAATTCATTTTTCATAACTCTCGTCTTTGGTTTGGTTTTTTGTAGAGCCTTTCTCCGATGTAATAGCTCTGTAGTATGGGTAGATAACGCACTGTTACTTACTTTATTGCTGTTGTATATAAGGGCTTTCTTTAAACTAGTATCTAAAATATCGACTATTTTGTCATAGCATTTCTGTACAGAACTGGTTTGTTGGCAGTGCTGAAGGTCTTCGTTGCATTCGGTGAGTGACTGTTTGAATCTCGATATTTCTTCTTCATTTCTTAGTGAACTTCTTAAGTTTCCAGCGTAGTACATTCTAGTTACTTTTAATTTTTGAATAAGAAATGTTGCTCTTAGGAATCTGTGGTCTGTATTGTAGTTCAGGTTGACGACTTGTATATTCTGCACATTGTTCTTTAAATTAGTTAATATATAGTCTATTTCGTTTTTAATAGAGCCACCTGGTGAGCGCCAGGTCCATCTTTGACTGTTTTTCTTTTTATAAAAAGTGTTCATAATAGACAGTTTATTTTCGTATGCAAATTCTATTAGTCGTTCGCCTCTGCTGTTTCTTGTGCCATAGCCGTAGCTTTTCATGATCATATTTTCTTCTGGTTTCGGTTGACCAATCTTGGCGTTAAAATCTCCCATGACTACTATATTCTTCTCTGATATTTTCAGGGCTTTGTCAATAGTATCATAGAATCGCTCTATTTCTTCATCCTTTGCAGCTTCTGTAGGGGCATACGCTTGTATCAGACTGATTTTAAAATTATTAATATCTAGTGTCAATAGAGCCACTCGTTCAGACAGACCAATAAAGCTCACGATATGGGCTTTGAGGTGTTTTTTTACGAGAAACCCCACACCATAGAGGCCTGGAGTTTCTCCTATGTAGTAAAGGATAACGTTTTCATATTCTTGAATTGAATTTCCTTGCCTTCTAATTTCAGATAAACCTATTATATCGAATTTTACATTTTTCAGTGCTTCCATGAGTTCTAAAAAGCGGGTGTGAGAAGATAATGTATTTACGTTGTATGTTGCAATATAGAGTAGGTTATTATAAGTAGGTTTCAGTTCATTTGAGGTAGATGTCTCTGGAGGGTTACGGTCTTTTCCTCCCACGGTGACCGGCCGGATTGGGAGAAGTTTTTTGTGTGTTATTGCATGTTCTTCATTGTGATTCTTCGGGAGGGGTTTAAGTGTTCGTTGCTAATCTTTGGCTACACTGTATTCTTTGATTGCGTTGTTATTATTGTTTTTGATTGTCACGTAGTTTAATAACCCCGGTTTTACTATGTTATCGGGCTGACTCAAACACTTTTGCTTTGTAAGGGCAGGCACGGTTTTGTTCTTTTTACTTACATGAGGTATATTCTGGGAAAAATTGTTTGGGGCATTTTCCGGCGAGTTTGGGAGACTCCTTTTTTTGTTTTTACTATTTTTAGCTGTATTCTCTAATATAATAAGTTTGTCGTATTTAATGATAGCTTTATTACCCTTTTCCCTTTCGACTTTCACTTGTTCTTGCAGCTCTTTCCTTCTTTGTAGAACAGAAGGGGGGTAGTCCTCTTTTACATAATATGGTGTTTCTTTTAGAGCTCCTTTGTTTTTGAGGATACCAATCTTCTTCCCCAGGGTTGCAAAAGTAACTACTACAGGTCGTGGCTTTTCGGTCTTTTTTCCTATTCTTCTTACGACTTCTAGATCCGTACAGTCTATTTTTATCGGGAGATGTTTATTTATTAAATCTATTATGTTGATTTCCATACTATGGTATGATTTTTCATCTTCTTGTAGACCAAAGAATACAAGGTTACGTTGCCTTGCATGTTTCTCTAAGTAGTATATTCTACTTTCTTGGTTTTCCACTCTTGTCTTAATGTTTTCGTGCTTTTCTTCGAGAATTAGAATTTTTTCTTCAAATATTTTGTTTATGTTTTCTGTCACCTTCTCTGTCAACTCTTCCGCAGTTTTGTTTATCAATTTCCTCTGTTCATCAAGATCCTTTTGGATCGCGCGAAGTGCCACCATTACCTCTGACGTTTCTTGCGTCATTTTGTAGAATAAAAATGTACGTGGTCTGTTTTGTTTTAGTACAGGTAGTGCCCTCTATTTTCGCTTGCAAGAACTTCATGCACAAACCAAATAAATTGGGGAGTATGGTCGGTATCTTAAGTGTAGGTAGTACTACCCTTTTCTGCTAGATGGAGTTAGTATACCGTTGCTCCGAAGAAATTAAAAGACGGTTAATGTTTAATTTCAATGACTCATTTGTGTTTTAGGTTATGGTGTCAGAATTTCCACTCAACTTAACTCACAACACAAAATCAAAAGCTAATGTTTATTGTTTTCTATACTACTATTGTTCCGTTGATGTATAAGGTCTCACAAAACGTCTAAGGTTTCTTCAATTTGCACAAATGACACCTCCTTTGCAAATATTATTATCACTGTTTTTTTGCACTTTTTACTAGTTTATTGTTTTGTTTTCACTTTGTCCACATATATTGAGCACTTATTCACGATTTTAACTACTTTTTAAACTGTAACTTTCGCTATTGAGATTTAAATTGACGAATAAACACGGAGCTAACGTTAACCGTGGCACTGCAACGCCCTCTCTCCTCGTGATAAAACTATGACCCTAAAAATGCTTCACATATAATTAAACTAGCCGGCCTGGCGAACTTCGTAAAGCCTTATTTTTATTTTTTTTTTGTGAATATAATAATTATTTATATCGATAAAATACAGCCCATCTTTTAAGTTGGATCAAACTGCACACGGTGTGCAAATTGGATTAAAATTGGTTGAGTAGTTTTGGAGTCCATCACACACAAACAATGTGACGCTAATATATTATAGGTACCTAGTCCAGCCATAAGTTCTGTTACAAATGAAAATGCGTTTTTTTAAATGAAGTAATGTAAGATTATTAAAATTTATACCTACATATTTATTAACGTCTACGCAAAAAAAAAAAAATCTATTAGAAATGGCCATCTTTAGCTTTTATACAGGCCTTTAATCTGTTTGGCCACGAATCTATGGATTTACGCACTGTTTCCAAGGGAAATTTCGCCACTGCTTGCTACAAAGATTTTTTAAGAGATTCAATGTCGCCGTGTCGTTTAGAGTAGGCCATGTCTTCTAAAACTGACCATAATTTGAAGTCTAAAGGGTTGAGGTCTGGGCTAGATGAGTGCCCTTATAAAGTCCATAACGTTGGTTTCAAGCCAGGCTTGGGTAGTTCGTGCCTTGTGACCAGGTGCAGAGTCCTGCTGGAATGTCCACAGTATATTTTTAAAAAGTGTATTGTGTATTGAGAGGTTTCACAACATGATCCAAGACAGTATCTTGATACACTTTGGCTGAAGTTTTCACTCTTTTTTCACAAAAATGTAGTTTTGTGACTCCTTGATAAGACATGCCCCAACCAAACCATCACTTACGCAGGATGATGACCACGTTGTACCTTTTGGACAACTTGAGCAGTTTCTTTAGAACTGTGAGCGTACCCTTTACCATTTTGCTTATTGTAGTGTTCTTCAATCGTGAAAATTTTTTCATCAGTAAAGAGGATATTTCTGTCGACAGCTCCATACCCACTTTGTGCAAAGCGAAACTGCAATCCTATTTTCTTTAACAGCTCATTCCATATTGTAATTAGATAATGAACACGAAAAAATATGTAAAATGGCGCAAAATCGAAATAAGTTTTTAAAATAATACACATGTTCCAATTTCAAAATAATTAAAAAGTTGAAAAAAAGAAAAGTTTTTATGTAGGTATCAGTATTTATGGCCTGACTAGTTTTATTAAGATTAACAAGCTTACAACCTGTTTTTATTAACTAAAAAATGTTATTTTCTTTGAAAAAAAAATAAGCCATGGCAATTCAGTGGCAGTGGTTACCGACATGAAAATTTTATAGGTACGAAGTCTCACAAAGGAAACACAAGGAGTCAATAAAAAAGAAAAACTATTATTAAACCTTATATTTAGAGGGGAAAATCACATTTTCATTACATATGTTGGAAATAGTTGCAACTAATATAGTTACTTTAATCTTAAATTAACAATACCCTAATATGTGACTTACAGTATTGTTTTATTGGAAAATATTCTGTTTATTTAACTTTTCGTTTAGGCTCCAATCTCTAGCTATCAAAGATAAATAGATGATTGTTTTCTTGGAATAAGTAAAGGTAAGTTGTATGGTTTTGAAAATTTGAATATAAATATAATTTTTAACTTAATCTATTCTTTCATTTCACCCTCTTCATCTTCTTCCTCCGCTCCTCTAACATATAGTACATTATTACACCTGATAAGTACTTCTCCAAGATTGCCTGTTAAATACAAAAATTTGAATTACTTTTTAAGACTTATTTTATTTTTATTAATTCCTAACTATTTATAACGTTTTTATAAAAATGATGGTGTCAAATTATTTCATATCTTAGTGAGATTAACAATCAAAAACTTTAATAAATTAATGTTCAATTTTTTTTTTTGTATTAAATAGAAACTTAAAAAAATTATGTATGTTGTTTTTTGGCTAATTGTTTCTGTTCAAAATATTTCCATAATACTCGTGAATGATTTCACAATTGTCAGTGGAATGAGGAATCTGAACGCTAGGCTTGTTTAATATCTTATAAGAATATTGTGACACACTGTGTGAACAGATTTCATTTAACTAATCTACTGCTTGTGGAGGTTAAAAACTAATAAATTCTACAAAAAGAGAACGAGAAAATACTAAAAATCTATTCCATGTTTTCGCTGTTGTGTTACAACGAAAAAGCATAATATTGTTCTCTTGATTATAACGATAAAACAATAAGACGAATAAAGAAAACATTGTAAATCAATCAAAGATAAATAAACGTTACATAAAATATTATAATAACATAAAATTAAAATCTACAGAAATATAGGTATTTTTAAATTGTGATCGACTTATGGTCGGTTCTTTATGTTGGGTAACATTGCATTAAAGCTGTTTTGAGTCCATTGATTTGATTTAAAAGCCCTATTTCTTAGCATCTTTAACCTGTTCTACTTTTTACTGAAAATTTGTGTTTCACTCGGAATTGATAACTGTGGGAAGCCCCTAAATTCCAAGAACAATAATATTCAATCCTTAGTATGGCCCAAGAGCTTACCCTCTCGAATAATTAATATTAGAAAGAGATAGTTACAATCCATTCGATAAAAAGGGGAATATCCCGCATTTTTCGAGGAGTTTGCGGTATGAAGGAAAAAAGTACTAGAATAGTTGAAAAG
Organism: Melitaea cinxia; assembly: GCF_905220565.1. NCBI lineage: Eukaryota > Metazoa > Arthropoda > Insecta > Lepidoptera > Nymphalidae > Melitaea > Melitaea cinxia. Next base: position 3,509,368 of record NC_059407.1, on the reverse strand, counting down.
CGTGAATTCTACCAAAATATACCAAATATTTTTTACCGACTAGATACTGTTACCGATACCTCGAAATCTACCAAAAAAGTAGAAATTACTAAATCTGGTCAGGCTAGTGGCACATTAATAAACAAAAATTTGTTGATGAATGAAATAGAGGTTAGAAAAGTTAATAATTTTTAATTTTTACCTGTACATGACCCGTCAACAATTTCTTCAGTGTTAGCTAATTGTAAGTTCATATATCCATCAGCCGATACTAATAAACCTTTGTATTCGTGACCCCACTTCAATTTAACAAGAACTGATTTGCCGGTTAAACTGTTTAGGAATGGTTTAGGGTTAATTGGCATAGAAGCCGCCATTTTCGTAGTTTATCTGAAAATATCGTTAAATGAATATTTAATAACGTAAAAATTATACTCACTATCGTTATTACAACTGTCTTACCGTAATAATATTTAAAAAAATTAAAAGTCGCAAAGCGATAATAAGCGCGTCGTTGTAGAAAGCCAGAAATTGACAGATGTGTTTTTAGTTGTTAGTACCAAAGAGTATATAATGGTAGTTAGTACCATAAATTAAATATAATAAATTAATAACAATAATAAAAATATGACAATAATAGTATGAAATATAGGTAATATATAATATACATAATATTTCGAGAGTAAATCAGTAGAGACTAGAGACTTTAACATTTTAGAGTTAAAAAAGACATTCAAATCTTTAGAGTAAGCATTAAAATAAGTTTTAATGTAGATTTATACACGCATATTCGAAAGAAGTCAAAGTAAAACTGAGACTGAGAGTCACATTTTAGGTAAACGAAGCTAGGTAGGAGTTGTTATATTTTCTGCGCAATCTGTTATAAATCTTCAATTTTTAATATTTTATATAAAATTTACAATTTACTACATTGAATTACATACATATTCTGTGGCTCTTTGCTTAATTGCTAATGTCAAACATTGTTTTTGATTTATAATTCTGCATTTAAATTGTTTATATATTTTGTTATTTTATTCGTCTGGAACAGTAAATTAATAAATGACTGAATATTTTTTATAGAATTTACTGTCTAATATTTTTATAATAGAATATACTGACTACTTCACTTTATAACGTAGATTATTTCGAAACATGGCCACTTTAGAGGACAAGATCTTAGGAGAAAAACTGCAAAACTACTGTAGCAGCAGTGAAGATGAGGGTGATGAAGATAGCCGAAGCGGTGACGAGGAAGGTAATGTTTCAAAAATGTGTCCAGTTAGCGCAGAACCTCCACCCATTAATAATTGGAATGGGTCTGCTACCAATACTGGGCCAAAAGGCGTGCTAGAAGATTGGAAAAGATTTAAGGAGCTAGAAGCTCAAAATCGTGAAGAATTAGCTAAAGAGCGTATTGCACTAGCAAAGAAACTTACACTCACCGTAAAAACTGCGCGCGAAGAGGATGAAGAAAAGGAAGTCGACGAATTAGAGGAAGAATTAAACGAATTAATTGATGAAGGTTTCTTGATGAAATACCAGCAACAGAGAATGCAAGAACTAATGTCTCAGTTACAAAAAGTACCTAAGTTTGGAAAGCTGTTGACATTAAAGAGTCGGGAAGAATTCTTGAATGCTATTGATAAAGAGGATAGCAAGGTTAAAGTTATTATTCATATTTACAGCAACGGTGTAAAGGCTTGCGAGACTATGGACGGATGTCTTAGTATATTGGCTTCTGATTATCCAACTGTGAAGTACTGTCGTATAGCTGCTGATATTACTGGATTGAGTCGTCATTTCCGCATCGATGGTGTGCCAGCGTTACTTGTATATAAAGGAGGGCAAATCATTGGTAATTTTGTTAAACTTGCCAATGAGCTTGGTGAAGACTTCTTTGCAACCGATGTTGAGAAATTTCTTATAGAATATGGAATGCTAACAGAAAATTAACTTTTTTACAATAATATATTATATGTAAGAACACTGTCTAATGCCACCGTCACAAAACATCACTGTACTTAATAGAAATATATTTCATTTCAACATTTAATATATTAAAATATTTAAACATAATGTCTAATTATAAATAAAGTTTAAGTAATTTGTTCAGTAAATATTATGGACTCATCTAATTAAATTAAGTAAATTGTATCACTGCAATATGAAAACAATATATAAGATTGCATTTTATATTATAGATATAGCATTTTTGTATTAGGCTTTAATATGTGTCTATGTAAAGATATATTTAAACACAATTTGATTAATTATATAACATTATTTTCCTTGTTGTTTTAGGTTCATCATTGTGTATTAATTTATTAATAAAGCAACAAAAAGAGTGCTATGATGATTGTTTATGTATTTTGTTTTCTTTTCTCTACCATGTGTGTTTGAGTGTGTATTTTATCTTTGTCTATATTATTTAATAATTTATTTTTAAGGATTATGTCTCATTAACTATAGAAATTAAGTTTGTAAAAAATAAACTAAAGTAAAAATACAATGGAAAGTAGTTTCATTTTATTTTACTTTTGAGCGCTTTGTCAGATCTTATTATTAATTTTTTTTGAGAAATTATCGATTTTTTTGAATTTTTCGCATACATTTTGATGTTGTGTTAAAAATTTTAATACCTACATCTTTCCATTTATCTTTTTTCGTTAAGACTCCTAGTTCTGTCGAGCTATCGTATATCTTTATAAACCGTTTTCAAACATAAAATCTCTCTCCTCCCACTTCCCGACGTCAAATCACTCATATTGTGTTGTTCCTTATATTATAAATATATTTTATTTTTTAATGGGATCCTGTTCTTTTTTATACAAGTAGGTCGGCAACAAGCGTACGGCTCACCCGATGGTTAGTGATTATCGTAGTTACGTCTGCAACACAATTCCCAAATTTCCCCCAAGAGCCTTTGTCATTTCACTCACCAACCGGAACAGAATACTGCTTGGAAACGGTATTATTTAGCTGTGATCTTCTGTAAGGTCGAGGTCGGTCGAGACACCAGTCGGGCTGCTCCATATATTGAGCAGAATATTTCCAGCTGTGCCCTACCTGTTGTTGTTTTTTTTAGTTACTTTAGCCTATTGCAGTCCACTGCTAAACATATGCCTCCCCAAGCTCACGCCCGACATCCAATCCTCATCCAGCTTACACCGGCAATCTTACGTAGAGAATCCGTCGTCGGTCCAGCGGGCCGGAGGTCGTCCCACACTGCGTTTGCCAAGACTTGGGCTCCACTGCAGGACACGTCTGTTCCATCAGTCATCGAGTTTTTTTTTCAATTTTTTACTACTTGGCAAAAGTATTTTCTAAATCGGTTTAGTTGCTTCAGAGATTAGTCCCTAACTCCCTACACGCAACACATACAAAATTGCCTCTTTATAGCATTGATAAAGATAAAGAAATCACAATTCATGACATGGAATGATAAATTTGATTTCATCATCATTACTTCAGCCCATCGCCGTCCACTGCTGGACATAGTCCTCCACAAGTTCGCGCCAAAAACGTAAACTCAAGTGTGCTGCCCATAGTCACCATGCTGGACAAGTGAGTTGTTGACCACAGGGTTGGCTTTATCACACCGAAGACGCTACTGCTCATCTTCGGCTTGTGTATTTGAAAGCCAGCAGTTGGATGGTTATCCTGCCATCGGTCGGCTTTATAAGTTCAAAGGTGGTAGTGGACCTGTGTTTTCCCTTAGTCGCTCCTTACGACAGCCACGGAAAGAGAGAGGATGGCTATATTTTATACTGCCGTAGCCACACAGCTTTTGATTTAAATAAAAAAAAATATATTTTAAATCATTTATTTTCGAGAAGTAACATTTAAAAATTCTTATTAATTAATGATTTTTAAATTAGGAAAGTTGTTCTTCGTAATAATGTATATTAGAAATACATTTTGTAATTCACATTAATCAAATTTACTATGATCTTTTGGGCTAATTGGAACCATCAATTTAGACAATTTTAATTTAATGATACATTCTTAATCATTACATAAGGAAAATTATTTAGTTCCAATGACAAATTGATTGAAAATTATTTTGTTATTAATAATTGTCATTAGTCAGTGAAAAAATTTATTCCAAAATATGAGATATAACACAATAAATGTAAAATATTAGACAATACTTTTACAAAGTTATAATCACTACAGATATATTTTTACTGTAACACTTAAGAGTTCAATATAAATACTAGATACCATTTCTTGTGTGTATTAATGAGAATTTACACATAATGGTCATAAGATTCAACTAGCACAGTTCAACGACTTCGTTATTCATCTCCGTACGTCTACGTTTTGGTGCTTTAGGTGTTACACCATCATCATCCTCTTCCACTATTTCCATGTCACTGTCACTATCTTCTTTAGAGCGTGATGGACCAGCTTTGGGTTCCTTTGCACCGTTAGAACCATTAGTCTTTTCTTCCTGAGGCCCAAGCATCGGAGAGTCTGTGTCTGTCACTAGACGCCAAGATTTCTCATCGTCCTCCTGTTGTAGTCTTACACGAACTTCATAGTTTTGTAGGAAATCATCGACTAGTAAAGCGCATCCATCGCTCAGACCCATCTCGTCTAAAGTTTTTTCATTATTGTGATCAGTTTCACCGGGTTCTGATGATAATACGACAAGACCTTTACCTTCTACAGTGGCATCAGGAGCTTGCATATTAAGTCCCTCCTTGAAAGCAGTGTTTAGGTCTTTAATTGTCAGTTGTTTAAGATTGCAAGCAAGAGCAACTTCAGGCTTTGGCGCACAAACATAGCACTTAGGGTTTGGTGCTGTTAAGGCTGAAAAAATTAATTACCAAGGTAAAATTTCAAAACATATAAAAACAATATTTGTAGCTAATTAAATTAAAGTATATCATATAATCGTGTTATACGCCTGTTCATAGATATCAGTTGTTTGTGAAAATTATAATTGACAGTCATATACAAAATTGTAATATAACAATAACAATTTTTCATAAATGCTTTATTATTTTTAAGTTTGGTCTATAAAATCATTGAATATTAAAATTGCCATTGAATTACTACAGTAAAGACATTATCAGGAAGTAGAAAGAGTGGATCACTTTCAAAAAAACACCTATTAATAATTATGCATCTATACTTACTTCTTTCTGGTACAAAGAGTTGCCCCCGGTGGTTTACTTTAGGTCGTAAGTAAACACTGGTACAAGTTTCAATTTTACCCTTAAGTAAGGCTTGAGCGCGTAAGACAGCTAATCCAGCTACAATTGCGTTCGCAGTTGCTATTGCTGGGATAATATTGCCAGCCATTGCTATAAAAGAATTGTTTTAATTAAACAAAAAATATCACAGTATTAAAGCACATTACCACCATAAAAAAATTAAAAAAAAAAATCTTTGAATTCATATCAGATTTAAAATCTCTTACATAAGTAGCTGATAAAAATTATCTCATACATAAGTTATTGATAGGCTTAATCTGTTCGAGGTAAAACAAGGCTTTTTGGGTCTGAAAAACTCAACTAATAAACATCTACCTTTCATTGCCATATTACATGTAAAGATATATGTAGAAATATAAGAAAAAGTTGAGTTACATGGTAAAATAGGAAAATATATTACAAACTGTACATATTTTCCTACATATCTTGTTAGATACCATTTTAAATCAGTTTTAATAGCAGTCAGTGATCACAGACCCCTTAGCAATTATTATTCAAAAAATTGTTTGATAGATATTATGTAGAATGTACTTACATTTGATTTCAAATCTGGAGTTTAATGGTATGTTAAAGATGTGAGCACGAATATTAGCACATGCCGTTACAAAGTCCATTGCACTCTTCTCATCCTTGTCCCAAACAAGATGGTCACCATCGGGACGACTTTTCAAATCAGCTTTTAACGATTTGCAACTTTCAGCAAACACCTGTTTAAAAATAATAATAAATAACTAAATAAAATTCAAATACGAATATATTTTATGTGATGTTATGTTGATGTTCGTATTAATTGCTTTTAATATAATTTAGTAGTTATAAAATTTTTCTTATACATAGTCTGGCCATAAATACTGTTACAATTAAAAATAAACAAAATATTACATTTCAATTTCGAATCTGTCATTTTTATATGATTTTTCATTGTGTTTTCTCATTTTGCGCTAATGCATTGTATAATATTTTTTTGTATTCAAATGGAGTGGGGTGCTAAAGGGAACCGAATCGCTGTGATTGCATTATACAAAGTAGGTATGGAGCCAAATACAATTTTTAAAACTCTCCATATGCTTGGTATTAGTCAAATGCTTGTGTATCGGGCTTGTATATCAGGTACAATCAATATCTCAGGTACAATGAAACCTTCTCTGTTTGTGACAGAAAAAGATCTGGCCGTCCACATAGTGTTCATAAGAAAAAGGTGATCAAAGCAGCAAGGGAAAGAATTTGAAACAATCCTGTCCGAAAGCAAAAGATTTTATTTTAAGGGATCAAGATACCTAGAGCACCTAGAACCATGTCGCGTATTTTAAGACTTGTAGCCTATAAGATATGCACTGGTCATTAAATTGATAATTTAAAAAAGAGTAGGGTGGTAAATCAAAACTACTTAAGCGGTACACAAAGGAGGTCACAGAAAATTTTTGGTTACAGATGAGAATTTTTTTACAATTGATTAATATTTTAATAAACAAAATGATTTTATGCTCAAAGCTCTAATCTCTCTCTGGCTTCAATGTTTAACTAATTGTATTGCAGCCAGTGGAGACCACTTTGTAGCTTTATATATTTTTAAGTTTTATTAAACTAACACGCTGTAATAGTAATAAATGTTACATGCAATAGAAAAAAAAATTTTTTTTTCAACCATATTTATGGCAAGACTGTATGTGACATGACATGAACACATGAATTTCTTCTGTCAAAGAAAACTGTATATTTAATCAAATCAATGTTTCGGTTATGTATTATTTTTGATTTCAGATATCCACTAGTTTCAGTTATGATTCTCACCTCGAGTCTGGCTTTTTAATATATTTGTATATGTGTTGCATATAAATATATGTTGATTGAAACAAAAAAAACATCTAGCTATACCTGTTGGCTGTTACCTATAACACAAGCATTAAGTTGCTTACTTTACAAACAGATGATGTGTTTGTTGTATATATTTATTTATATATTTATGATGACAACACACATTCTTTTCAAAGTTCTTTAACTTAGATACTGAAATGTAAACTTAATAAACTTGAAATAAATTGAGAAGTCAATCACCTGAGCACACTCATACACTGTCCACACTCTCTGATCAGGCAATCCTGTGTGTTGAGTCGGTGGATTGTCCTTTCCTGGCAGGTTGTCCCATGATAATGGTGTAGGGGGACGACGTTTCTTCCATAAATTTTCCATAGACAACAAATAACGAATATCGTCTCCAAACAATTTTGAAAATAATTTTTCTGGATCGTAGTCTGTGTCTGAAGCCCAAGCCCTAGTGCTCTTCCTTTCGACGTTTCCAGCCTCTGTTCCCTCAGAGTTTAATGCCGATGCACCAGCGTCCCCTGCTGCTTCAGGGTCAGCTGTATCGGGACTAACGTCTTGATCAGGATCTTCTTCTCCAAAGAGTTGGTTAAAGAGATGTTTCGCCCAAACTATGCAATGGATTGGTTCAGATGGAGTATTTCTGATAGTACAGCCTGGAAATGACTTCTGTGGCGCTTTTGGTTGGCATTCATAACATTGTGTTAGGCCTTTCTTGATTAGCTCCACCTATTAAATTTTTGACAATATAAATTATATGTTTATTAAAAAATTAAAAGTAAGGTTTTTTAAGTAAATAAATAAACGTATTTTTCTACTTATTACAACTACTTTTTTGGTTGTTTTTGTTTTTATTAAGTGAATGTTATTTTTTTTTACCTGTCCTGCATACCCAGCAGTTCCAGTTTCTACTAGAGGCACATTAGCAGCTAAACACATTCTGTTTACATGATTACGGGCCACACGGTTGTCCAATGCATTCATAACTATATCAAATTGCTTGAAGTAGCTAACTCCATAGTCATTGCTGAAAATATAACTTTAGGTTAAAGATGTTGGAGATTTTTGTATTATTTTCTATTCTATGTAACATTAGGAATCTGCTCTTCTAGCATCATAGCCATTAAGCAAGAGAATTAAAAAAAATATATGATATTTTAAGATTTTAACTGACATCAAAAAAATTAAGTAGCTCTCAATTCCTCACAAATATTTTATGATTTAATTTGATGATTGATTTTTAATTCAAAAGCTGTTGCTAGTTCTGTGGTCCTATTTGACAATCATTGAGCAAATCTGACGAATACTTTTTAATTGTACTTAATAAACTATATTCTTAATATATTTGTCAATTTAAATTGAAGTTGGTTTTATTTTTGTTTGAGAATAAACATAATAATTTTTGGCATAATATACACTAAATACTATTTTAGTTTGTCATTAAGTCAAATCATTCTTATAGATATTTGTTGACTATAATGGTAAATATGTATCAAAACCACATGTGGCTTCAGCCTGTAAGATTCTAATGCTGGACATAGGCCTCTTTCCCCATGTAGGAAGAGAAGAGAAGAAGGATGAGAGCTTAATCTATCACGCTGCTCCAATGCAGGTTGGTGAATATATTCTCTACTATGTGTTACGATCGCTATCAGTGTACATGATAACAAACGAATCATGTGCGGGATCAAACCTGCAACGGCCATCACAACAGTCACAAATCAGTGATGTGACCATTGCGCCAATGCAGCGACACAACATGTACATAACCTATTCACAGGTTCATACACACCAGGTTCAATAAGAACCTGTTTTAAAACACATGGATAAAACTGAAAGTGCGAGTTCATTTACCTTTATGAACCTTATAACCTAAAACGAGTAACTTACCTAATGACGCTGTCGTGGTGTGCAACAATATTAACATTAGGATTGAAGCTCAGCGCACTATCTTTAGCCACTTGTGCTTTCGACTTCCCAACATGTTCCTTGTGAAACAAAAACTGACGATTCAAATTGCTTACGTCGATTGTATCAAGGTCGATCTGAAATTTAACGTGATATTATAGATCTAGAGGAAAAAATACAATTAAGTGAACGGTGTTTGTATGATACATACAATTTCAATCTGAGGAAACCCGGTTAAAACCAGGTTCTTTAATATTTCACAACCTATACCGCCGGCACCAACAACTAAAATTTTTGAATTAGCTATTGCCTCCGTCAGTTTCTCATCAAAAACACCTGCTACCCTCGCTACCATTTTGTTTGCGATAAATTTTAGTGATGATATCAAGAACTGTGGAAAATTTAATAAATTAACAATTATACAGTCGACAAGGAATTTGCGGCACAAACAAAAACTGTCAAAGTTGGCGTCACACAGTGTTACTATCTGGTAATATTTCAAATTTCAATATGAATTTTACGGTTAAAATGTAACAAAAAATGTAGAGTTTTTATCGTGTTATATATTTCAATAATATAAAATATTTTAATAAAACCTAAATAAAAAACAGATTTATTTCATTATTATTTTAATTAAATTAATAACATAAATTATGTAATTTCATTTTCAAAATAGTTTTACAAGATACGATATTAAAAATGTGAATGTAAATTTGTTTGTAACGTTTTCACGCGAAAACTACTAAGCCGATCATCATTAAACTTTGTACACATATTCTTTGAGGTATTAGAAGTAACACAGAATACTTTTTATTAAAAGAAATTCAATGTCAGCAAAGCTGCGGGTAAAAGCTAGTCATTTGTAGATAATAAATGAATACAAAATAAATACATTATAGCTCGTATATATATATAGCTGACTCGGCAAACGTTGTCTTGCCGCTAAACGCTATTTAAAAATAGGGGTTGGCGGTAGAAGGGTGAAAATTTAGGGTTGTATGTATTTTTGAACGCCAAATCATAATAAAATAAAAAATAAATTATTTATCTAAAAATAAAAGAAAATGGGGGGGGGGGGGACTACCCTTAATAGTTAGGGGAATGAAAAATAGATGTTGTTCGATTCTCAGACATACCCGATATGCACACAAAATTTCATGACAATCGGTCAAGCCGTTTCGGAGGAGTTTAACTACAAACACCGCGACACGAGAATTTTAAATATTAGATATTTATATTTTATATAATATTTATATAATTGTACGTATATTTATTATACGTTTGAATGATCGACATTCAATACAATATGTGGTATTTGGCTGAACTGTATCGAATAAAAAAAAAATCGATTTCACTCAAAAAAATTTTTTTTTTTAATACTTACGTGAATCTTTAAAAACGAGTGTTTCGTTAATTTTTGCTGTATTTGATTTTCAAAGGACAAAAAATAAAAATCATAGCAGAATAAATTTTAAAACGTTAACTTCAATTCTTACACAAGATAGAAAAAACAGATGAGTTACATTAAATTCTTTGTTAGTGAAAAAATATCTGGAGAACAAAAATCTCACGAATAAAGTTTATTTCATATTACACAAGGATGTCAACAATAGTTTTTAAACGCTTAAGTGAATGTTACTATTGTTTAGCGATTCGTTTTATGTAACGTACTATCTAACTAGCAATAGAGTTTAATCCTTCTTTATATAGTGTTTTAACATTTAATTATTCTTTTCTTCCTTTCTTTTATAGTTTTATTTTTATGTTAACGTAACAAAAGCCTAGGAGCGACAGCTTTACGACGCGATGGCTTAAGACAGTTTTCATAAAAATTGCTCTTAACTTTATGAAGGAACACCTATTTACTATCTACAGATTGTCTATTCTCCATTAATGTCGTTCAATCGTTTATGTTATTACAGTTACTTTTATATATACGATCAATACGCGGACCTGATTTTTTATGCTAATTACATTGATATGTATTAAGATCGGTACCTATACTTCATGTGTAGTGTGGCTAGTCTAGAAGATAATAAGCTGTGTGGCTACGGCATTATAGAATATAGCCACCCCCTTTTCTTCCTGTGGGTGTCGTAAGAGGCGACTAAGGCATAAGAAAGTTCACTATGACCTTGAAACTATTGAAGCCGACTAATGGCGGAATAATCAATCAACAGCAGCATCTTTGGTGCAAAAAAGCCAGCCCTGCGGTCACCAATGCACCTGCCCAGCGTGGTGACTATGGGCAAAACCCTTGAGTCGACGGCAGAAATTTTAGCCCTCAGTTCTCGGCAGTCCCACCAACTATGGCAGTGGGTGCGGCAAAGGTGGGGCGTAGGGTGCTAGGAATCACCGAGTATAGGTCGATGGTACCCTTTTTGAAGTTGTTCAGGATTATGTCTAATTAGACCATACCATCCAATTAGGCCGAATCAACTTCGAGAAGGAACAGGAAGCCGATAGGAGAATTCGGTCGGGCTGGGCGGTGTTTGGCAGGCTTCGTCGAGTCTTTAGTTTAGTCTTGCCTGTGTTAACATACAGTGCCGAGACGTGGACACTGAAGAAGGGGCTGGTCCACAAGTTTAAAGTCACTCAACGTGCAAAGGAACGGACTATGCTTGAGGTCTCCCTCAAAGATAGGATTAGAAATGAGACTACACACTAGGGGACGAAAGTAGCCGACATAGCCCACAGAATTAGCAAGTTGAAGTAGCAGTGGGCAGGTAACGTGTGTCGCAGAACCGATGGCCGTTGGAGCAGACGTATCCTGGAGTAGAGACTGCGTATTGGCAAACGCAGCGTGGGACGTCCTCCTGCCCGCTGATGCGACAATCTACGTAAGATTGCCGATATAGGTTAGATAAGGATTGCGGAAAACCGGAATGTCTGGCGCGAACTTGGGGAGTCCAGCAGTAGACTGCAATAAACTGAACTGACTGAACTTAACACAAAATTTTATATACGATTTTACCAACAACTTACAACTATTAAACTACTTTACAATTATTAATAATACAAACTACAACATTCAAACTACTTTATAATTATTAAGAATGAACTGAAATATTGAATATTTTTTATATATGACCGTAAATAACTAAAAAAAAATAGATATATATATATTTAAGTAAAAAACATAACATGAAATAAGGCTGCATGACCTTAGATCTTTGCCTTTTACAGTTATTTAGACGAAAACAATGCATTTATGCCTACATTTCTTTGGAGCGAAATGCTAAGTGGCGCGCGATTTTTTTTAAAGCATCTATCTCTCAGTTGTTAAATATCAGTTGTATCGTTTGTTAAAATAACGTGTGAAAACGTTAAGATAACGTGTGAAATGTGAAAATAACGTGCGAAATGTGAAAATAACGCGTGAAAGCTATGGGACGGAGCACGAGTAATGTAAGTTGTATCGTTTCTTGATCTTGTAGTCGAGATCGTTTTTACGTACTCCTGTTCGAAAATAGCTTGTTAAAGCTGCGGAACGGAGCATGAGTGGTACTTCCCGCAGCGCCGGAGCTAAGGTGGAGTCAGATGAGGAGCTCTAAGGTATTAAAATAGCTTTAAATTCTTCTTCTTATCTCAAAACTTTAACCAAGAATGACTCCATAACCATTGGTTTCCGAAGGGTGGTAGTATTACTTAGTGTAGCTCCCCCAAAACCCCATAATTCGATAGTTCTTAATCTAAAGCTTAGTCGATATGGATGTATACACACGGTACATAAGTATACCACAATAACATTTTTTATAATTTCTGTCTGTCGGTTTGTTTGTTCCGGCTAATCTCTGAAACGGCTTGACTGATTTTGACGAGACTTTCACTGGCAGATAGCTGATGTAATAAGCGGTAACTTAGGCTACTTTTATTTTAGAAATATTTTTATTTTATTACTCTGCCACGGAACAATAACTATATCGTTAAATTCCACGCGGACGAAGTCGCGGGCAAAGCCTAGTAATAACTGTGATACAGTAACAAAATACACATGTTGTATACTTTGTAAAATGATGATTTATGTAACTTCATACTTCAACAAAGAAAATTATAATTTTAAATTTTTTCTTAAAATATACAAATCACTTAAAATTGCGACTTATTTGTGTCAGTTAATAATTTTATAATATACTAGCGACCCGCCCCGGCTTCGCACGACTTCAATGCTGATACTAAATATACTACAGAATGTCTTTATAGTATGAAGCTAGCTTATAGCATGGTTATTAACATAATAATAACATTCAAATATGCGTCGTTAAATTACACGTTGTTACAGAATGCGTTGAAGAAATAAAGGTTCATTGCTCGTCCCCGTAGGTGATAGCGTGATAATTTGTAGCCTATATGTTGACCCGACTTCTTAATAATATTCGTGCCAAATTTGAAATAAATCTATGCAGTACTTTTTGAGTTTATCCCGGACATACATACAGACAAACAGACAAAAATTCTAAAAACTATATTTTTGGCTTCGGTGTCGATTGTAGATCACACCCCAAGTATTCTTTTAAAAAAATATTCAATGTACAGTTTTGACTTTCTTACCATTTTATTATATGTATAAATAAACGTGTGACTTGCTCTCAATCCCTTGTTTCTTAATCTTGATATAATGTTAATACGTACCCTATAGGCGTCCTTGTTATTGAACTTTATTCGCTATAATTACACATTGACCTCAAGTCAAACGAGATGTTATAGCCACAGCCTACGACAATCAAATTAAGGAACCGAGCAAATCCCGTCGTTGCCAATTTGATTAAGCCGGGTAATACGTAAAGTTCGTCAACAATTAGAGCTCTAGGTAAAATGGTCATTTAGATTTGTTAGCAATGACCAGCGCTAATTTTCAGTTGGACTGTTTGTTGGATTTCGTGGTTTGACGCGTCGGTCTAATGTGATTGTTATATCGAGGTCAAATATTTGAGCTAAACCAGTCAGATTCGGATTTGGAAAGTCAATGCGAATAAAGGTAAGACCATCATTTCACGAAAATTTCTCTTGCTTCGATTAAAATCGTGTTAAACTTTACTTTAGAAATGGATGGCTATAACTTAAGGATCGAAATAATGTTAATGTTATATTTTTTTTTGCGTAATGTTATAAAATAAAATAAATATAAAAATAGTAAATATGTGGTGTCATGGGACACCAGGTAGGAACGAAGTTCCTTCGGATAACATAGAAGCAACACAATTTGAAGAAAAAAAATGTTGAATTATATATATATTTTCTAGTTCTTGTTTTTTTTTATTTTGTTAATTGGTTTTTATTAAGTACATAAAAGTATTTAGGAAATTTAGTATTTTAGAAAATAACAAATACCGTAAAATAAAATAAATCAAACAAAATAATAATAATAATAATTCAAACTATTAAGTTAAATAAAAAACATGTGTCTTTATTTATTTTTATCGACAGTATAAAATTACAGAAATAATTAAAAAAAAGTTTACTAGTAATATTTTAGTTTAACAAGCGTCATATTATATAGTCACGTGTCTGATATTACGTCACTTCCGTTATATATTTTTCTTACGGTTTTAGTATCACATTTTTTTTCAGTTCGTTCGCCCAGCCAAATGTCAAGCCCGCCGTAAGGAACTTGGTTTCAATAATACACTAAAATAATGTAAAGTATTAAAATCATCTAAGAAAGTAAGTAATAAAAAAGTAGGTAACTACTTCACAAAAAGAGCATAGGGTAGGATTAAACACAGATATCATATTTTACGTATTACAAAAACAAAATTTTCTGTAAAGAATCCACAACAAAACAACAAAAGAATATAAAATCATCACACTAGAGCACCGACATGGTCAGTCGGAGATGCAGGCTCGATCCCCGCTGGAACGGTCGATTTTTGATATGATATTAAAAAATGTTTAGAATTTCCTAATGTATGGGTAACACAAAAATAAAATTGTATTAATTAAAAATAGCACGGTGTCGTCTCCTGTCAAAGATTTTTATTGTAATATCAAACTTTGAATAGGTACAGGTTTCTGCAAAGAACTCACTATAGACGACGCCACGGTCGCTTAGATCGAATATAAAACCATCATATCAAAAATTTCAATCTAGCGGATACATCGTTCCATAGCTTAATTGGCCAGAGCATCGACACGGTCAGTCAGAGAGGGTAACACAAAAATAAAATCGTACAAATTCAAAATTGTATATTTATATTTAGGCGCATTCAGGATAATGGGTTAGATGTCTAATGGTGAACTGTTTAAACTGTGTTTTTTTTGTTTTTATTTTAATAGAAAAAAGCCTCATTTTACATAAAAATTGTACAACCTACCTATCTACCTTATTAGGAACTAGCATCCCGCCCCGACTTCGCAAACATTTTACAATATTTTTTCTCCTATTTAAAAAACATTAAAATTAAAAAGAAATTAAATAAGATAATATGTCATAGGAAATATGTCAAATCTATTACAACAATTTTGAAATGAAGCGAAATATTTTAGTAGGTACAAAATTGTCGCTATAATTAGCAATATAAAAATTTAGTGTTTCAGAAGAAAATGTAAATTAAAATTATTCTACAAAACTATTAATAACATTTAAATATAAACTAAAATGGCACCAAAGAAAGGTAAGGGTAAGGAACCACCTCCACCTCCACCGCCAAAAAAAGCTGCAATGGGCCTCCCACCTAAACCAAAAAAACCGCCTCCTCCACCTGCTTGCTTTGGACCCGAGGATCTAGCTAGATTTAAGGAAATGTTCAAGGCACATGACGAAGAAAACATTGACAAGGTACGTATATTGTTTGTTTTCTAACAAAAAAAGCCTTATCTATAATATAAAAATGAGTCGCTGAATGTGTTGCTAAGCGCAAAACTCGAGAACGGTTGGACCGATTTCGCTAATTCTTTTTTTAAAATGTTCCTTGAAGTACGAGGATGGTTCTTACGGAGAGAAAAATTCTAAAAAAAAAAAAAAAATTAAATTTTCTGAAAAAGTCTAAAAACAACACTTTTCGATACTCCCATACAAAAGATTTGTGATAATACTTAAAAGTCACTGTTAGGCGATACGAAGTTCGCCGGGTCAGCTAGTTTTACATAAAAATTGTACAACCTACCTATCTACCTTATTAGGAACTAGCATCCCGCCCCAGCTTCGCAAACATTTTACAATATTTGTTCTCCTATTTAAAAAAACCCAAGCGACAAAGCCAGCCCTGCGGTCACCAATCCGCCTGCACACCTGCCTCCATTTTTGGCGCGAACTTGTGGAGGCCTATGTCCAGCAGTGGATTGTATTAGGCTGAACTGATGATGATGACGATGATGATGATGATGATGATGATGATGATGATGATGATGATGATGATTTAAAAATATATAATATAGCCTATGTCACCAGGGAACAATGTAGCTTTCCAACAGTGAAAGAATTTCTCAAATCGGTTCAGTAGTTTCGGAGCCTATTCAATGCAGACAAACAAACAATAAAAATTTTCCTTTTTATAATATTAGTATAAATAATTCATAAAACTACTTGTTAAATCTCGTTAAGGTTGAAATTTTAAATGAGACCACACGACAAGCCTTCAAATAAACAAAAGATACATCAAAATCGATACACCAAGTATTTTACGAGATAACAAAAATACAGTAGAATTGAGAACAGCTAAGGAGCTGTTTTGAAGTTAGATGAATTTAGCTTATTACTTAAATAGACCTGAACACTCAATCCATTAATAGGTCAAACGACAAAATACTGAACTATTTTGAGAAATTAGCTCAAAGTTAATATTTTTTCCCTATTTATAAATTATTATTATTCACTTACAAGTCAGTAAAGCTTATTAAAAATAATATCCAACGACCTAAAAATCTGCAGGTTAAATTAGAAGCCATTCCGTTAATGCTAAGAAAATTAGGATTTAATCCAAAAGGCGGTGAAATAAAGGAACTTTTCAGATTATTTCTTGAAGATGATCTTGTTGATACAGTGGAATATCATGAATGGTTGTTCATGATCGAAGCAAAGATGAATTGGGGTGATGATTTTGAATTAGCAGTAACCAAAGCATTCGCAGCATTAGGTCACGACGATGATGAAACTGGTTTTACTGATCTAGAACTCTTGCGTGAAGAGCTCATGACTTGGGGAGAACCGTTATCAGAGATTGAATTCGTTGACTGGCTTCGACTAGCAATTAAGGATAAAACTTATAACCCTGAAGACGGAACTTTGGCTTATGTAAAGTTTATTGAGAATATGAATGCCAAAGACGAGAAATATATAAAGGAACCAATTAATTTCTTTAAATTGGATCAGAAGACGTTAGCTGAGATGGCAATGAAGAAGGCACAAGAAGAGCGTGAAGAACAGGAAAGAAAAGAGGCAGAAAAACGAGCTAGAGATGAAGCGAAAAGGCAAAAAATGATCGCAGATGGCTTAATATCGCCAGATTAGTATATTTGATATATATTTGAAACTGACTTATGTATACATTTTTCTGTTTTTAATAAATATAATATATAGTCGAGAAAAATTGGGTATTTTTTATTTGTAAAATTCCGTGTATCACAAATTTAACGTAACAAATTAAAATTTATTTGATTAAATTCATTCAGAGATCAAACGACAAATGACCTAATACATTGTAATTAAATATTTTATTTGCTTTTATTAAATTTGATGGCGTTTAAATGTTTGTATCCGAAATGTATTTTCTTACGTAGTATGTCGTTGATAAGGAAATGTTCTCCAAATGGATTTTTGACCACTTTTTTCAACATATATGTTATAATAAATAATCAATGTCGATCTTAAGAGATTCGCAACAATTTTTTTTTTAAAGTAAAATAAGTACTCTTTATTCGCCCAATATTTGTTTAGGCGATCATTAGTCGTAATTATAAGATGTTTTATAAGTGTATGAAAGTGTAATATAATGTAAATATTGTTTCATGCATATTTATAGTAACGTTAAAAGCAAGTCTGCATAATTTCTACCTAAGAAGGAAATGGACTGAAGTTAATGTGGATATTTTTCGCATCGCGTTTAATTTAAGAAAATATTATTAGACATAATATATAATGTAGGTCTTTAAGTTTTAGAAAATTTGTTATAGTAAAGTTTTGAGCACAACTCAATTTCTATTACATTTGCATAAATTTTTATAATTATACCTGTTAAAGTTTTATACCTATAAAATATTAGGTCTTTGCCTATGACATTGCCGTTTGTCGTAGTGGCTATTTCAAAACTAAAAAAAAAAATCGGTAAGAACTCGAATTTCAAATTATTTTATTTTAAAAATATAGAATTCTTTTTTATGATTAGTAATTTGTTTAATGGTTAGCGTTCTGTTTACATCGCATTTGTACGTTTTTTGTCATCATGGATATGTTGAAAATTCGAGTGATTATGGAATATGAGTTCCGTAGTACTACTTACTAGTACTATTATTATATACCTACTGTCAGTTGTGAAAAGAAAGTTAAGAAAATTACAGAATCTATAAAAAATTGCGTACTAAATCACATAATTATTTATCACTATACGTAATTTTTGGGGACATTTATTGTAGGGACCATTCTAGAAAATTTTCGCGATTCGCTAATGATAATATTAAGTATGCATATAGGACTGATCCTCAAACAAAGTTTAACGCACAACAAATCAATCTTCTGATTTGCCTTAATGTAGGTATCTGTCGATCTTCATTTGTGATACATGAGTTCGATATAAGACGTTTCGAGTGAAGTAGAATTTAATGTAGTAGCGTTTTGTTGTGAGAATAAATAACAAATGTTTTCTTTTGGTTCAGGTAGCTCGTAGGCTATTTTTTAAATAAATATAATAGAAATACATTGACTAGAATTTACATTCTAGGTGAGTGATTTTTTTCACTTAAATAATTATTGGTATCGGGATTTAAAAATAAAAGTACTAATTGTATATTTCGATTTGAAATTCGATCGGAATAAAAAAAAGGTTTTTTCAACAACTAATGGTAAGGTATAATAAGCAATACTATGAGTATTTCATTTTATATACACTAAGACCAACGTTTTATTTTCATTAACTGTGTAAGGTCATAACATTATTAATATAAACTTGTTATATTAAATAACTTCGCTTGGTAGTGGTTTGAGTTGTTTAATGTTTATTTCATGCTACAGTTTTGTTAGTAGATTGTGACACACTTCAAGAGTAATAATATTTTTATTACCTATATATGTATTTGAGTATTGTTGTTATATTTATTTAACATTGTTAAAGTTAATTGGAGTTTACGCTTCAGACTGTAATATCCCACTACTGGGCATAGGTCTCTTTCCCCTTGTAGGAGAAGGATCAGAGCTTAATCCACCACGCTGCTCCAATGCGGGTTGGCGGATATATTCCTTACTATGAGTAACGATCGCTATCAGGTGTACATAATAACAACCGGGACCGACGGCTTAACGTGCTCTCCGAGGCACGGTGGGGAGACCCACAAGGACTGCACAAACACCCAGACCACGGCAAACACCTGTATGGCCAATACAAATGTTTGTCACGTGCGGGGATCGAACCCGCAACCGCAGGCGCAACAGGTACAATCCATGGCTGTGACCGTTGCGCCAACGCGGTGTCATTCACGCGGTGTTATTGGAGTTTACTCCTTAAGAATCGATTTTCATATAAGGCTTAACTGAGGTAGGGCACAGCAGAAATTTCCTGCTCAAAATATGGAGCAGCCCGACTGGGGTAGTACTTCGAGCTTACAGAAGACCACAGCTAAATAATACTGTTTTCAAGCAGTATTGTGTTCCTGTTGGTGAGTAAGGTGACCAGAGCTCCTGGGGGGGTTGGGGCTTGAGTCGGTAACGCGCTTGCGATGCTTCTGGTGTTGCAGGCGTCTATAAGCTACGGTAATCGCTTACCATCAGGTGAGCCGTACGCTTGTTTGCCGACCTAGTGACATAAAAAAAAGGCCCCAGGTGTGAAAAAAATATGAGGAGTGAAATCTACTGAACGAATGACGTCGTGACGTTTCTCGTAACTCAATTCTTTTATTTACCATGTGATTAATGTTTTTTTTTAGACTGTTAAGCCTTTTTGGTGCCTATTTAGACTGTTGATCTGCAACACTTATCTTCAGTCGTGCGTTGGAGCTGACACACACCTTTTTCTTAATTAATGAAGTTTACACTCACTTTTTCTCTTTCTTTTTATATCCTTAATATACTACTGCTATTTCTAGCTCCATAACAAAAAAGGTGCCTTCCATAATAACAATAATTTTTGGGTGATTATATTGAAGTAACTTATATAATTAACTCAACTATCTACTTGATTTAATTATATTACAATCAATAGAAAAATGCAGTAGGAAACGCTTCGTGTGTCAGTATAAGATTTTCTCATATAGATTTTCGTTAAAGTGCAGTAGTAAAGAGTAGCACAGACATAATTCTTAGTAATAACGTCCTGGGCTAATCCGGGCTTATAGAGGAGCTAGATAGTATGTAGTTACATTTAAAGAATAATTTATAATGGAATGAAAGCGGAAAAGACTAATTGAAATCAATATGACTTAAAATTGACAGTTACTAACTTAAATACCTACCTTTTAATTAATACATTTTTATAATCGTTTTAAAATAATATATTATTTAACAATAGTTTTAAAATATATATGGTCCGTCTTCGATCCGTGTATTTTAAACCCAGCCGTTGGATGGTAATCCCGCCATCGGTTGGCTTTTTAAGTTTCAAAGTGGTAGTGGAACTGTGTTATCCCTTAGTCGCCATCCATACGACATCCACGGAAAGAGAGGGGGTGTCTATCTTCTTACTACCGTAACCACACAGCAAATAAATATTATATATATATTTAACCGTACCTTATGTATATAAGTTTTACGTTTCCAGGTCTCCAAATTGTATATACTGCGTTTCATAAAAATTGTCTTACTTGGTTGTTAAGAAATGATTCTTTAAAAGGCAAATGACAAGTTTTTCTTCTTGACTATATAACGAATCATATTCCCACCATTATAGAAGTTACACACATAACGTAATGACTGTTTAAATATTTATGTAATAATCTATACAAATAAATGAAACTGGAGTGTCTGTTTGTAATATTAAAAAAAAAACAGCTTTTTATCAAATGCATATGGATGTATACACGGTATATATATAAAAATAACGTAGATTACGATAAAATTCACAGTCTTAATTCACACACCTTCGTTCCTAAATTAAAAGAAAATTGGGCGTGTTTATAAACATTTTATAAGGTACTTATTACTGGAATCAATATATGAAAAAAAAAAATATTTTATCATAATGATAGGTATCTGTAGAAAGGGTGCGGAGCTGAACCACATTTGAGGAGTGCTAATTGTGGCTCGCCTTTAATGCAAACAGAGACAAATAGCAAACATGGGTATACGGTTTACGCTAAATATCATGTAGGTGGATTGTTAATTGTTGCCTACATATGTAATATATAGTTTCACGTTCCACTTTTACCAAAATAAACATATTAGTATACAGAGCATAGTCAAATATAGGTACGTCAGTATCGCCAAATTTATATAATTACGAGCTGATCCCGCAAACGTTTTTCTTGCGTTAATTCAATCTATTAGTCCGTAAATGGGCAAATTTCTAATTTATAGATTATTTAATAATCGAAAAGTTTCTTTATAAATATTGTATTAATTCCTTATTAGTGACTCATCCGAAATGAACGAGTATATCGGTTGCTAATCAAGAATGAGAGTTTTAAACAGAGCAAAAAATATAGAAATAAAATTGTATACTCCCCGATAAATACTACCCTACAATTATTGAGAATTAACTTCATTTGTCAGATTATGTGCATTGCAAATGTGTTTTAATGGTTGTATTGACTGACGCGTTTTGACGGCTTAATAAGGGTGATCGACAAATACTGACAGTGTCAAATGGAAAGCTATTTAATGACGCAAATTTGATGTAATCCGTTGACGTTGTCTGGTAAAATAATTGTTAAAATTTGTTTTATTTGTCAATAATGTAACGTCTTTACGATTAGATCTTTTTGTATAAATTTTGAAATTGTTTCTATATAAATTTAAAGTGTATATTAAAAATAAATTTAATAGATTAAGCGTATTATTCGGTGCAGGATTACATCCCTAATTGATATTATAAATGCGAATGTAAGTTTGTTTGTTACGCTTTCACGCGAAAACTACGAGTACTTAAGCGATCATCATCAAATTTGTACACATAGTCTTGGAGGTACCTATAAGAAGTAACATATATACTTTTTGTTAAAAAAATTTAATGCGAATGAAATGCGGGTATAGGTAATAGTCGATAAAGATGTGTAGACTCAGTGACACTAGGTATATTTCATGCAAGATATTACTAATTTTGTAATAAAAAACAGTTTATACATTATTTTTAAAGGGTAATTGCGTAGTTTCTTGACGATTTTTCTTTGCAGAATCTACATTCCGAATCGGTGATCGCTTTACTTTTAAAAATAATAATCACTTTAAAATTTTAATTTGTAAAATGACGATTCAAAAGTGCTTTTAAAGCCTATTTGAATAAACAAATTGTAACACTTATAATTAGCCGTATTACACTTAAATTAAATTTATTATTAAACACGGGTGATCCTAAATATATGAACATAAGCTATTAGCGAACCGATCAACAGTGTAACCAAAAGTTTCTAAACAATAACGCTCATAATAATCGTGTGCGACGTCCTTTATATTTAGCAGCAAGAATAAAATTAGTCGCTAGCAACACAATTACGTCTAGACGTAATTGTGTCCGAACCTTAACATCTTTTCATAATAATAATTATTGTCACGGTCCAGTAACTCTGCTTTCTAAGTTAGAAATTATTATGCTGACCGACAATATATTCAGTATCAATGACAGAATTAGTTCCGCTCATTTAGTAAAGTAATAAAGGTAATTAATATCTGAATCGATTTTACGACTTACGGTCAGTTTCAATAATGTATCTCTGATTGGCGATAGACGTCTTATATAATGGAGCTTATGTCAGAACTGTACCTCCACTGAGGATTATAGATAAAAGATAAATAGATTACTGACAACCGACTTGTAGCCGATAAGTATGTATCAAATAAAAAAGAAGTACGAAAATTATTGTTTAGTTAAATTCTTTAAAAAAAAAACACAAAGAAATCGACGTTATACAAAACTAAATAAAATAAAATTAACTTTTGATTGTAGTTGAACACAACAACTTTATGTAACAAAGCAAAAATAAGTATTACTATCTAATTTTAACAGCATTTTGTTCTGCCAAAAATAAGTAAGCGTAAATACAAATTACTTCTCGAAAAAATTAAAAATATACGCCTACATATAAACATCTAGTCTAGTCTAACATGGCTAAGTTTATTATTTTTACGATTTGTTGAAAAATAACAATGTATATTAATCGACTGTATTCTGTTCAGCCTATCGCAGTCTAGTGCTGGACATAGGTCGCCCCAAGTTCGTGCAAAATATCCCGGTTTTCCGCAATTCTCATCCACCAGCAATCTTACGTAAATCGTCAGTTCAAAGGGTAAGATGGCGTTTGCCAATACGCGGTCTCTAGTCCAAGACAGGCCTGCTACAGCGGCCAGTTATCGACTGTATGAAAAATTAAAACTTACTTGATTTAAATTGAAATTACACGACAAAAAAGTGTTCTAGAAAGGAATTTGAAAAGAAAACTAAAAAGAAAACCAAGTCCAAGAAAAAAAACATTTTATCCTCTACAGTAATAATATAGATATAATGTATAAAAAAAATATTGTTTGGCAATTTAGAAAAATCGGCAAAAATATCAAGAACAAAAATTAAACACATTAATAAAATATTTTCTTTTAATGTTACAAATGTGTTGGGCTTTTATACGTGGACAACAAAACAAGGGATATTAGCCAAACATTATCAAAAGCTCCTAAAATTTTATCCTCTTCCCTTACTTAAAAAAAAACACGTGTCAAATTGTTTTGTATGAACAAGAGTATATTTCGTTAATCTGTTTGATGTGTAGTAAAAGAGAAACCCTGAAGGTTAAACGGCGATACTGGAACGACAGCTATTTTAAGCTTTTGTATATTTGTTAGGCTTTTTTGTTTATTTTATACGATATTTTGTTGTAAGGTAAACCTACACTAATTTAATGAACTCGCGTGTGGCACCATTTCTACGAAAAAAAAAAAAAAAATATTTTGTTGCTTTATTAATATTATATTTTACTGTAATGTAAAAGGCAGTTATTATGAAGGAAATATAACAAAAAATGTTGTAATCTACAAAGGCTTATGACGGTAGAACTTTGCCTTCTACGACAAAATAAATGGTTCAATTATAATGTAGAAGAGTATTAATTATAAAATATTTTATGAAAAAAAAAAAAACAAATTAGGGAATGTAGGTAAAAAGTAATAATTTCTTTCCTTAGTCGCTTCACAAGATAAGTATAAAGAGCGTTTTAAAGAAACTGTAACATAATTATATATTTATAATTTAATTTATATTTTCATTGTAGCGAAGCAGTAGTGTACCATCCGCCTGCATTGGAGCAGCGTGGTGGATTAAGCTCTGATCCTTCTCCTATATGGGAAAAGAGGCCTATCTTATCTTTTAGCAGTGAGATATTACAGGCTGAAGTGTAGCATTACACTGTTATAAAATATAACATAAGTAAAATACTATAGTAAAATGCAAAGGATACTTTCCACAAAAACTAAATTCATAGTGATATTTTTTCTATTTGTCTCTGATCATAAATTTAATTTGGCTTAGTATTTTGTCCACTAGAGGAGGAAAAACATGCAGAGTAACAAAAAAAAAATTAAAATGATAGTAAACGTAAATAAAAAAAATAGGTCGTGTACCGCTTTGGATCAGAGGATTCAAAAATACTCATCCTGCTATCCTTAGATATTTAGCCTTTGACCAACCAATATAACATAATCAAGCAACACAGAAAGACTTTTTACATGTTCACAAACAATAGGTTGTATATTTCTTTTTTTTTTTTCATCTAAATAATTAAAAATGATCAAAATCATGATATATTTTTCTCTCGTAATTTAATTAAACTGGTCTTCAATCTAATTATCTCCAGCGTATCCAAAAGGATTAATTTCCAATTAAGAGATTTAAATAATACTGCACGTTCTCAGACGGTGCGGATTCATTTAGCTTTTTATAAATTTGTAATTTAGATTCACAAGTGGGCAAAGTTTTAAGACGATTTTTTTTAAACGTCAACACGCCTATACATTTACCTATATTATTAGAGTTTTAAAGTTATAGCCATATAATTGATGTACTTTTAAAATTTTTACGGCATCTATTAACATTCTTACTTATAAGAGCCTTTTTTTTTAATATGACTAGTTCGCCAAACAAGCCTCCGGCTGACCTGATGGTAAGCGATTACCGTAGCTTATAGTCGTCTGCAATACCATAAGCATCGAGAGCGCGTTGCCGACCCCATCACCAGTTCCAGGAGCTCTGGTGACCTTACTCACCAACAGGAGCACTGCTTGAAAACAGTGTTATTTAGCTGTGATCTTTTGTAAGATCGAGGTGCTACCCTAGTCGGGCTGCTCCATATTTTGAGCAGGAAATTTCATGCTGTGCCCTACCTCACTTTTTAGCCTTACTGCGAATGCCATTTGTCAATTCCCGATATGAAGTGAAAACATTTATTTCGACATAAGGTGATACATACACCTGTTAAAAACCTTTAAGTTTTTGTAGTATTTTAGAATTAAAAAGACTGTTCTTCTTCAAATACACTTTTATTATAATTCCTTTTAACACCAATTTTTTGTTGAAACGACCAACTTGCTTTGTAGCTCAATGATGAATGACCTCCTTACTCATTGAAACAATAATAAAATAAATAAAAGCGTTCAATTGACTAAGAAATGATATTTTAGTCAAAACACCCGGAAGATGAAATTGAGCTACAAAGAACTTAAAATACTGTTAATACAAATACAAGATAATATTAACACATTTTTCTATATGTCGAAATACAAGTTATTCTATAGTAAATCAAACTATTTTATACAAACTTCCTTATTTATTCATACATTTTAGTGAAGTTGACAATATATTTTTAATGCATGAGTAAACTATTTTTTATATGTGTGATATTTATTGGAAATTAAGACATAAATTAATAAACATAAATTTGCAAGCTAACACACCTAACGAAAGAAATCCTACCAACCTAAGAAATCAGAAATAATATCATTAAAAAAAAAAAAATAATAATAATTGTGTTTGCAGGCAAACGAAAAAAAAGCGACTTCAATTATATCGTCAAGTAATACAATGTAGGTAGACGAAAAATTAGTCAAGTAAATACGCATTATCAAAGATTACTCCAAAAGTTGTAATCAGATCTCGATGAAATTTAAATGTGACCACACGAAAAACATCAGCTTTCGATTAAATTAAAAATTATCAAAATCGGTACACCCAGTAAAAAGTTATTGCGGATTTTCAAGAGTTTCCCTCGATTTCTCTGGGATTCCATCATCAGATCCTAGTTTCCTTATCATGGTACTAAACTAGGGATATCTTCTTTCCAACAAAAAAAGAATTATCAAAATCGGTACACCCAGTAAAAAGTTATTGTGGATTTTCAAGAGTTTCCCTCGATTTCTCTGAGATCCCATCATCAGATCCTGGTTTCCTTATCATGGTACTAAACTAGGGATATCTCCTTTCCAACAAAAAAAGAAATATCAAAATCGGTACATCCAGTAGAAAGTTATGCGGTATAATACAACGTAGGTCGACGAAAAAAGCGTCAAGTAAAAACGCATTATTAGATATAACTCGAAAAGTAAGTAGAAGAAAAGTAGTTGTTAGATCTCAAATAAATTTAAATGGGACCAATTGGCACACACCATCTTTCGATTAAAAAAACATTTGTCGAAATCGGTCCACACGGTCAAAAGTTCTGATGTAACATACATAAAAAAAAATACAGTCGAATTGAGAACCTTCTCCTTTTTTGGAAGTCAGATAAAAACAATTATGACGAATAAAATAGTGCGCCTTGAGGTATTTTTTAAAGCAAGACAGGGATTGGGCTTGTTTTATAGGAAGAGGTAGAGCGTTCCAAAGATGCTCCAGCTTTAACTGAAAAAGAATTGGAGTAAAAAGAAGTAGTGTGAGCTAGAGTTTCGAGCATCAAAGTAGACTCAGATCTAAGGGTGCGTTCGTGTGTATTACAAAGATACTTGAAACGCTCTTTAAGGTACAGAGGTGTATCAGAATGAAAAAGTATACAATATAGTAGCGAGAGTATGTGAGTATTCCTGCGAAAGCGAATCGGAAGCCACTTGAGACAATTGCGAAATTCGGAAACGTGGTCATATTTGCGAAGACCAAATATGAACCGTATGCAAAGATTTTAAAGGCGCTCAAGCTTATTTAATTGCTCCTCTTTAAGATCAAGATAGCAAGTGTCAGCATAGTCAAGAATTAGTAGAAGGAGTGACTGTGCTAACGTAATTTTGGTAGGCAAAGGGAGGAAATATTGCAGTCGTCGCA
The DNA here is from genome assembly GCF_905220565.1 of Melitaea cinxia. Taxonomy (NCBI): domain Eukaryota; kingdom Metazoa; phylum Arthropoda; class Insecta; order Lepidoptera; family Nymphalidae; genus Melitaea; species Melitaea cinxia. Next base: position 3,481,842 of record NC_059407.1, on the reverse strand, counting down.
GTGATCCGATAGCTGCAAATAGTTTACGGCTCATCTCACTCAGCTGAGGTGCCCAAGAAAGATGTCTATCGAAGATAATTCCGAGGTTTTTGACTTTGTCGCTGTAACTGATTACGGCGTTGTTATAAACGACTGGTGGTATAAGTGACCAATCTATTCGACACACAAGTTTAGTACTACCGATAATAATGACTTGACATTTTGAGGGATTAATGTTTAATCCGTAGGAGTTACTCCATCTATATATGTTCTTCAAAATTTTAGTTTCCTTTGGCTCTAAAAACTTAAAATAAATACAAATTTATATATGAAGATAATTAAATAACCCATTTAACAGAAAATCTTAAAAGTCAGCGTCAGTTTTATAGTACATATTCGAGCGATATTTATTTCTATCTTATCGAGAATGTACAGCCAAAGAACGTTTAATGTCAAGTGCTGCAAAGAATACACAACTTGGCTTGAGGGTTAACAAATAGCTTAAGCCCTGCAAATCAAATAGCTCTTAGGAACAAAGCCTTACAAGTTTTAAACGCTTCTTTATGTCAAAGAAAACTACAAGCGTCGGCAGAAGACAAAATGTGTTTATTTTTTTATATTTTTTTTTGATCAGTAAAATTTGATACATTTAGTGTATGAAGTATTCATTATATTCAGTTGTAAAATATACCTGCTGATTGAATTGTGCTCTTGATTGGTTACGCCATTACAGTGTTTTTACCGAAATATAATATAATCCATAATTATTGTTGTTTATTCGTTTTTTACAACAAAAAATGTTTTTTATGGATCAATACTTTTGGACGAAAGTGTGAAGTTGTCAGCTCCTTTAGAATGACAGCAATATGCGGTAATATAAACTTTATTATATTTATATAAATTACTAGATGTACCCGCGACTTCGTCCGCGTGGAATTAAAAAAAATGTTCAGTTTGGTATATGTACCGTATATACATCCATATGTATTTAGTAAAAAGCGGTTATTTTTATATTACAAACAGACACTTTAATTTTATTTATTTGTATCGATAAGAATAAGATAAGTTCAAGATTAATTAAAAAGGATTTCAAACACATTGTTAATGAAGTGAAAACAATTGCGAAACTAATTAAAGGGTTTAAACAAAATTTCGAAAAATGGTGAAACAGATATTCGCCTTCTGTTAATTAGAAAGTAATTTATAATAGGACTTGCTGTTGCTTTTGGTTTTATTTGTTCCGAAATATAAGAAATATAGTTTTTTTTAGATATATTTTCTTTGTACTTTAAATAATTTGTTGTAAATTTCGAAACACTGTAAGTCACGGTGTATTATAAAAGAGGTTATAAATAGAATATACCCGCTTAAAAAATTCAAAGGTGCCCGGATTTAATCTCACACGTGACTAGCCTTTAGCACAGATAGAGTACGTGTTTTATTCAATGGATTTTTGAGCTTTTATATACGTAAAAGTTACTGGAGTTTTGAGGACGCTGCTTTATCTCATTGCTAAATATTATTTTTTACATTGTTGAAAAAAATCTCTTTATAATAAACTTATTCTTTATCCATTTTAATCAATTTGAGAATTTGTATTATATTATTTAAAATAAATGACGTTATTTTCACAAAAATGTTAATAAACTGAAATTTTTAAGGAAAACTTCCAGCTTTCTCAACTGTAAGCGATGTAAGACTATCGAAGACCTATATCATTTGATAATTGAATGTATACAATTTCAATCTGACAGAGAAGCCATTACGAGACTAATAAATTCGAATTGATTAGATACTGGAATGTGCCATGGTATAGTCGCTCGTAGAACATCTAAAGAGGCCATAATACTATTCAGATTCATAAGCTTCATTTCCTTTTGTACTTTAAATTAGGTTACAATTTGACTGACACGTACTTGTTTATAAAAGTCACTAATTACCCTCATAATTATAGTCTAGAGTAAAATGAGTAGTTTTTCTGTCATATTCAACACGCATTTGATACTGTCGTTTAACGTTGATGACGCAAAGGTATTCTTTTATTTCCCAAGATATTGAATTTTTTTAGGTTCATTGCTCCTACCTCATTCAGGTCTTAGGAGCAGAATTAAATGTAATGTATTACCAATATTTATGTTCATCATTAGTAGTTTAATTAAAATATCAACAACAAAATTACATTTACAAGTTAACTTACTAAGTTCATGCACAATCCAAACGTTAGGCATAATCCTTTCTAATTCAGAACCAATTCTACAGGATAGTTCATATACATTTATATGACGTTCATAACAATAAATTTATAAAATAATAGTTAATATTTTTCTATTATCTGGTCTGTTAAATAATAATCTTTTATTTTGAGCCTGAAAAGATTTCTTGTCTTAAAAAAAAAAAAGAATTTGTCTTCACATCTAATCTCTATTAAAGACGAAGCCCGTATACTTATTTTGAAATGATACCTAAATGAATCCGTAAAATGTTTTTAAGATATATTTTCGTCATTTCAACCCGCATTCCGTGGCACCTGACAAACCCTCATAGTCGGCTCTGTCATTTACAATAGATATTATATCGTCCACGTGAGTTTACTGACCCCATTTTTAAAAAGATACTCAGGGTCACCATGATTCAGATCTTTTATTATTCCTGTTCGATTTCATTTTCTTTTGAGTATTTGCATTAAATATATAAAGATTTGAGAGGTCGTTTAATGACTTTATTTTTCTATACTTACAAATGTGAAGAAAAGATTTTTTTTTGTAACGAAAATTTTAAACTAAAATTGATTTTAATAATTATTTCAATATTAGATCGCTGTGATAGGATTTATATTAGCATAGTAATAGCTATAAACGTCAGACTATTTGAAATCATGAGAGAACGACCGATACTTTCACAAATTAAAAATTGTGATACATTATTATTATACTTATTAATTAGAAGTTAGTTGGATAAATGATATATGGTGGTGACATTTAATATCGACAGTAGGTTTAAATTATTCGACAGATTAAGACAAATAATTACTAGCCATGTACAAATTTCACTAATTGCTGTGCTGCTTAAACAACCCCCTAAGTGCTTGTTACACTTCATGCTCATAAAAATAAATAAGATAATAATCAGAAAATAATACTGCTTTTAAGCCATGCTGTGCTTCTGCGGTGAGTAAATTGACCAGAGCTCTTAATGGGATTGGAGGCATGGTCGCCTTGCGATTCTCCTAGTGTTGTAGGCTTCTATAGGATTAGGGTTATCGTTTACCGAAAGTCGATGGCGGGATAGCCATACAACTGCTGGTTTTCAAATACGCAGACCGAAAACGGGCAGCGGCATCTTCAAATCAAAATTTCGGTTCACAGTTCACGGTAGTCCCACTGTTCTCGGCTGCCGATGGAAGCTGAATGAGGATTGCGAAAAAACCAGGATGTCTAGCGCGAACCTTGGGGAAGTCTATGTCCAGCAGTAGACTGCGATAGACTGAACTGACTGACTGATTTTGACAGAATCTCTTACCCAGTTGTTAAAAAAAAACTATGTTAGCCTATTCGTAATGTACGCGGTAAACTACAACTTTAAAGTTGATAGGTTACACATATTTGAGAAAGAACTGTTAGTTTGATGAAAAAAAAACATCGAAATCTTTTATAATTTGGACACTGTTCGCTTGCTCGTTCGCTCGCTTCAGCCTATCGCAGTCCACTGCTAAATGTAGGCCTCCCCAAGTTCGCGCCAAACTTTGCGGTTCTCCGTAGTCCTCATCTAGCCTCCACAAGGGATCTTACTAGATCTTCGGTGCAGCGCAGCGAGGCAGAGGCCGTTGCGTTTGCCAACACACTTGGACTGACATGCGTCTAAACTTTTAACAGAAACAAGCAGGTTCTCTTATAATATTAATTAATTTAAATAAGAATTTAAGTATAGAGTAATTTTTAAGCTATTGCATCGATTTAAGTATTTTGTGACTCCTGGAAAAATACATTGTTCAGACGTAACACAGGCTGTCAAACATTAGTATATTACTCATAGTAGTAAAATAGAAGCTATAAATTTCAACTTTAATTTGAAAATCTGCCTAAAGAAAAATTATTTTATTAATATTCTATAACTACGCAGTACATTCTCTCAGGCAATATAATCGAGGTAATATCTAAGCAGCAAAGTTTTTTAATTTTCGTATATTTAAGTACAACATTTCTGGAAAATCATAGACCCGTTAATCCCAAGCTGGTGAATCTGCAAAACACATCAGCACCGAGCATGTTAATTAATAAACTACTCTTATGTTGGAACGAAACAGTTTTGTTATGTTAGATGAAAGTAATTAGTTATGAAGCGGAATGAGGAATTTACAACTTTTAGTTATAGTGAATGTGTACAGATGCTGTTTGTTTCGAATATATTTTGTTGTTTCGAATATATTGAGTCATCTCGATTATATTGTGTTGCTTCGAATATATTGTGTTACTTCGAATATATTTCGTATCGTGTAGCGTCTTGTGCATTGAATGGAGCCGGAAATATATAGGGCACTGACTGCAGACTCTTGTCTACAGTTTCTAAAAGATCTAAATGTACAAAAATAATAATAGATATACTTTATATTTCTGAATTTTTCTGAAAATCTGATGACATACTGTCTGATGAATGATATGCTTCTGATGAACTTAAATTTTGATAGAAATTGAAATAAGAAAATAAATTAAACACTCAAACCTCTACCTATATAATTATAAGCTGTAATAATATTTCTCTCCATTTTCCTTTCAATTTTAACTTTACAAAATACACATTGAGTATCCAAAAAACATGAGTAAAATTTTGTATTAACGTATTATTACTTTGACATTAAACAAGTTGTGTTGTTCGCTTGTTTACAAAAATTGCAAAACGTCACTTCTAGTATTAAAATGTACTGTTTTGTAGCAATAATCACACTGTTACGAAGTGCGTGTTCATTTTTATTTTACGTCTAAGAAGTAGAGGTTGGCGTGTGTCCATTAAATATATACTGAATCACTGAATGTGCTTTATCATACATCACTCACTACGCGAGTGATTGATAAGGCTTATATTTTGCATCTTTACTGAATTAATTGAAATCTGCACTGTTGATATAATGGGAATTTGAACAACATTCTAGAACAGTCGTCAAAAATTTTGATCAATTACAGTAATGGAAAACATTCACGAATAACGTTATGTATATTTTATTATGAGTTAAAAACAATTTATTTTGACAAAATAAATTCAATATGTTGTTACAATCATAAATATTAACTAAATATTTATTGAACTGAATTTAGTGTTTCAGTTTAAAATTGTACATTAATTTATTTTCATAATTGTTACATATACTTTTTGTTATTTATTAGTGATTCCAAAATGTAGTAAAAGTTGGTGATTATGAAAATGGTTTACTTATATTAGGGATATATAAAAATGAAGCACATTTTTAACGTTGGTTTCGGTGTTCTGATTTTAAATTTTCACTACCTTCATTATGTTTCGCGTAACCTTTTGTAATCATTATTTCGGGTATTACGTATATCATTAAAGCCTTTTTTATAATTATGTATCAAATAACATTGTAAAGTACCTCAATTATGTAACATGTACATTTCTTAATTTACTAACAAATATTTATACGTATGTACATACATATATACTCATGATTACAAGGGCGATTCTCCACACCTATGCTATGGTAACCCGGGATATTGACTTGTACATATACATGTATGGTACCGATAATGTTGTCTAATGTATAGCTTTTATGTTTCACTCTTAAAATTACGACGTCATGACATAAAAAAATTATACAATATAAATTTTGAAAAATATGGGAACGCGAAAATGTTTTTTGGGTTATTTTCCATTTTAGGGTTCCTTACCTCAAAAGGAAAAAAACGAGACCCTTATAGGATCACTTTGTTGTCCGTCTGTCTGTCAAGACGCGAACGCGTGGAGACGCGTGGAACGCGTGGAGATATCAAGCTGAAATTAATATCAAATACGTCAAGTCTACTGTTCCTTGGAGCTGTGAAAAAATCAAACTCCTAACCAACCCAATTAAAAGATACAGCCGTTTATGCTGCAAATTTTCGACGCAAAGAAATCAAAACCTACAGGGTACTTCCCGTGAACTCAGAATCTTGAAATTTCGTACGAAGCAACACCTTAAAGCACAGATAGAGGGAAAATTGTGAAAAGCGTAAATTTTTAGTTACATCATATAATAAAAATATTTTTAATAATTTTGTTTGTACGGAACCTTTGATGCGTGAGTCCGACTCGCACTTGGCCGGTTTTTTGTTCCTTTACGGTAATAATTAATAATTTACTAGACGACCCGGTAAGTTTCGTATCACCTACGTATATTTGTGAAAAATATAGACAAAAGACTTTCTGAACGCACCTTTAAATATTTGACAACCAAGTGACAATTTTTTTGACAAAACACATCAAATTTTTCACAGCTAGGAACATTTTGTATTGGAAAATTAAATTTTCATTTTTACTATTTTCCATTACTTATTATTTATGTTTAGCTCACCGCTTAAACCTTTCCTGAATTTTCACAAATATTTTAAGATCAAATCAGCCTTTCTCGAGTTTTAGGAAGACAAACGAACAGCAATTGATTTATGTATATATAGATTAACTAGACATGAAAATACAAACTACGTAACGTACAACTAATCTAGCAATTACTATTATGTCACAACAATTGGACCAAAAAACTCGAATCGGACAATTTTCTTGGATCATCAGATCCACTTGTTCACTTACAAAGAGTAGGAAATTAAGGATGGACGGCATCTGTTCATGGCGCTCTATAAATAATATATCTAGTTTCAAACATCCAGTAATCTTTTTATCCTTTAATATAAGGTTTTTTGAAATCAGTCAAAAGAAAGTCATTTATTTTGTGTGATGTATTACGAGTTGTTTGATGTTGAACATGTGTAGTTTGTTATAGGTATTCTTAGTTTTATTACAATCAATTCAGTTATCTTTCTTACAAAGACTGCAAATTAACTAAATATAATAAATTTTATTCATCACATTTTTAACGCTTTTATTAAAGTTACACATTTTTGTTGCAGAACGTTAAATTATAGAGTTAAAATCGCTTAATACATGCACGTATAAATAGTAGTACTATAATAGTAGTAAGTTGAGATGTAGATATTTTGCAACTACATTGACTAATATAATAACACGCAATAACATTGGACTTAATGACATCTGCGACATTATATTAACGTTGCCATGTAAAGGTTTCGTAATTAACTGACCTTCAGCTTTCGTATATCCAACTATATTTATTAAGAACCTTGCTATATTCTTTCAAATACTGACGTAAGTATTTTAGTTTATATTAAGTATTTAATTATTTATTTTGACAGTTTGACGAATTTGTAAAGAAAAAGCACTAAATTTATAGCTCTTTGAATTAATAAATAAATTAAATACACGAGTAACAGCTCTTAAGCGTATGTCCAATACTACAAATAGACATCGATTAGTTTGTTAGAATTGTATTTAATTTCACGTTTACATAAATCATTTTTTTTTGTAATATCAGCTGAAACAAAGATCTATTATTAATATTTATAAAACAAGACGTGGTATTAAAAGATCATAGTTCAATGAAATAGCTAGCCTAATTCGGCGAGTACTATGCGTCATATCAAAATCATGCACAATTTGAGTATTTCATCAACAAATTTTAGAACACGCCTTTGTAATTATTTAAATAATTCAAGGCTTAATATCACACAATAGAAGTCTAAAGACATTTCTCCTTCCTTACTTTGTTTCTTTGTTACAAAGACTAGCATTTTCACGGAATTTAATCATTAATTTTCGTTATTATTTTCATCTTACTGCTTTCTGTGTGAATTTTCTATTATACTTGTATTTGGTGTTTCGCATTTGACTATAAAGAGCTTATAATATAAGCTTAAACCTTATACATTTGTTTGTTCTATTTACTTAATTCTTTATTTCTTTACATAAAAATTGATTAAGGTAAGATAATTATGTAGCTTATACTTAAAATATTTTACTAAGTAAAATAAAACTTTATTAAGATGTCTTTATAAAGATAAACCACTGAAATCACATAAAAATACCAACAGTGTTAACTAAGCCAAATGAATATGATTGAATATTGTGTACAATCAACAAACGTACATATCATACAAACGTGCGTTGTCAATATGCTTTGAGTTGTAAAACCTATTTGATTATCGAACTATTTTTCAAACTGCGATCTTTGGAATACGATCCATATGTTCTACACAATAAACCATCGCCACTTCAAATAAGTACTCCCAATAACTCTTCTGTACAGCTGTTACACTTTCTATAACAAGGTACATAATTTTTAAAAGTTAAGAATTGAATTCATATTTTATTCGGTGCTGATAGGGTACCGCACAAAGATTTCCTAAAAGCTTTGAATTTAGTTACATACCTTAAAATTACAAGGAGTTAATATAAAAATTTTAAAGGGTAGAAAGGATAAATTATAGCTAACAATTAAAAACATAAGATTAAATAGTTAAGCATTTTTTATTAATAACTATAAGTAATTAACTATAAATATAAAAACAACATAACAACAATATATATTAAAATAAGTGTTATATAGTTTGTAAATCTATGTACAGATCCAGTACCTATTTAATAATAATACCTATTAGTAAATTTACATTAGAATAGCATCTTTGAAGTGATAAGGAAAACAGAGACGGGTTGTACGAGGTAAATTTGGGATTAGAAACTTAATGCCTGTTACTAATCTAACATATTCCTGATCCGTACAAATACGTGACCAAAATATCTATTTCAAGTAGTCTTGATCAAGAATTTGCGTATTTTAATCTTAAATCCTTTCTTTAATGTAACGCGTAAAGCTTCGAGTTGAAGTACAAAATGATTGATGTATTACGATTTGATATATGTATACGTAGAGACAAAGCTGCGCATCTACGTTCAACGAATTATCACAAAATGTTATAAAATAATAAACAAAAAAAATAAAAAAAATATATATATATAACATGTTACAGAGAGTTACAATTCTTTTAATGATACTAAATCCGAAATGAAATCGAAGTCACAAAATTGATTGAAAGTAGCTTACTTAGCTATCCATATTTCATTTGGCGAGTGAGAGTTCTGTAGATCAATATGTCCTCATTTCTCCATCCTTATTCATTCTTCCCGTTTCTTACACCATACCCGCTACATCACTAACATCATCTTATTCGTGAATCCATTGGTGATGCAAATACCAGACGTAACTCAACGTAACTCAATGAAGTTACATTTATAAGTCGAAACCTTTTCTCTTCTCTCGTAGATATAAATATGTGGTCACGCGATACCCAAGAGAATAGGAGAAATAGTGGTGGCAAAAGAAAATGATAGTCTCAAAGTTTTTGTTTAAGTGTATCGAGATGCGTGGGTAAATTGACTTCAGTTCCTCCGTCCTTCGTTCAATATTGTTAGTAATCACGAAGCCCATGTGAATGGATACAATTTTATGAATAATTGTGTATATTCTGTAGGTCTGAAAATAGATCATAGGCTATTGTTTATACTCCTAGATGATAATGGTGTCCCTATATGTTAGGCAGAACAACGTTTGCCATATCATCTAGTTTTCCATAAAAATCTAGACATTAATTGCAATATTTTATTGAGGTAGGCTTCGCATTTTCTCAAAATATCTACCACAGATATGTATATTTTTTTACACCACCAAAAAGTAGAGAAATAAACGATAAAAAAAGCTTATCGATTTTTTTCAAAAACTGATATTTTGACGTGAAAATTTTCGATTGAAAATAAGGGTGCTTTGTCGATATTGAGGTCAAAATAAGGTAAAAAAATAAATTTTAAATTTTAATTAAATTTTAAATCAAAAAAATTACAGTGTGCTTAGGACATAAAAAGGTAAGTTTTCACAAAATTTCGTAAAAAAAAATCTTGTAATAGATAAAAATAAAAAACCAAAAACTTTGGTTTTTTAATTTTTCACATGAATTTTGAGGTTATATGAAAAAAAGTGTAATTATAAAAGTTGTTGATCTTTTTAGTACCTACAACTTTGCTATTGAATTTTTTCCCATACGACTTATAGTTTAGCCGGAAATCGAGATAAGCTGTTTTTACCCTTAAGTTCCTACCACTTCCCGGTCTCAGATTGTCCGTAATTTGTTTTTCCTTTCATTTTTGTTGTATTCTTTTCATTTCACAACGGGTATCATCCTACTATAATTTTTTTGTATCAAAAGCTAAAAGCACTGGTCTGATACTAGAATTTTCACAAATAAAGCTTCCAAAACAAATAACTTTAAAAATGAATATATTAAATAAAAGGAGTTCCCATATCAGTCGGCTTTTGCCTATAACACAGGCATTAAGTAGCTTATCTGAGGAACAGACGACCGTGTGTGTGTTAAAGATAAAGATATCTAAGGAAATACTTTCGACCTGATTTAAAAACTAAATTAATAGCAAAAGGATTGAACAATAACTCACCACGCTTTTCTACATCGGGGTGGCAGAGGTGCATTAACAAGAGTCGATTTCAACATCTGGGACGGAAAGCTTTATGTCTGCTCTCCAAGGCACCGTGGGAAAACCTAAAATGCCAGCCAGAATTGAAATTAATTAGTCAATGAATGTAATGTAGTATTAATTCATTTTTTTTATATTTTATTAGTTTTGAATAAATTACCTGGTTGCCCAGAATGTTGTATCATATTTTAAAAACAGATTGAATATTTACGATTTTGTTCGTTATTTACTCGCGTCATTGTTATTGCAGTAGACATGTTAAATTGCCGCTTACTATATTTTTATGTAGTTGTCTGACGAACAAATAGCCTAATTTGTGTTTAAAATTATCCCCGATACGTCTGGATGACTGCCAACTTGCAGTGTTATTTGTTATACATGAAGAAATTTACGGCTCGTCCAAAAAGGTTTTATTCATTTGCTAGTTGTACCCGCTACTTTGTTAATGATTTTATTCCGGAGAACTAGATTTTTTCCTTGTACACTAAAGTTCGTCATGAGATAGAATTGAATCCACGATTGAATATATATACTGGCATAACTGTTAATAGTTGTGACTACTGTGCTAGTGCATTGATTATTAATATATACGTAAATAGTTTGGATTTTTTTCTTTAACTGAGATAAAAATGTTAAGATTTTAAATCAAATTTAAAATCAAGTGTCGTGAAGCGAGCCTAAAATGGGTCTTCTATATAAATTCGATAATTGTGTTTGCTCGCAAACGAAAAAAACTTTCTTCCTACTACGTACGTAGTGCGAGTAGATGAAAAAATTGTCAAGTAAATGCGTGTTATCAAATACTACTCAAAAAGTACTCATCAAATCTCGATCAAATGTAAATAGAACTACAATACAAGTATCAGCTTTCGATTAAAATATGAATTACAAAATCGGTTTACTCTATCGGTTTATCCTCCATATCCATAGTCATAGTCAATGTTGCAGCGTATCTTTTTGTGTTAAGGCTGTAAAACTGTGGAATGCCCCCGCGAGACATTCGCCAAGCGGAGTGGATAGATATTTTTAAACGACGTGTTAAAAAACATTTTCTATCGACATATCGTTAATAACATTTATTTGTGTGATATTTATATATTATTTTTAGTAAATAATTATTTGTTAACGTATTATATATGTATGTAATTATTTGTTATGCATATATTATGTAAATATATGTATGTCTACGTTTATGTATATGTAAATATAGTCTTTGTTAGGTAGTTATAATATATATATATATAAACTTTTATAAATAATATATATATGAATCTTATAGATAGTATATTGTTTTAAATTGCACCGTGTGCCTGTTATATGTTACAATAGTTTCCTTTATAGACGGGTTGTCTGTAAGAAATCACTGTCAGTGATAAGACCGCCTTTGCACTTTATTCAGTATGTTTTTTCTCTCTACTTTTTAATGTTCTTATTGTAAGTGTGCAATAAAGTATAAATAAATAAATAAATAAAATAAAGGTCGATAAAAAGTAATCAAGTAAATACGCTTTATTAGATATAGCTCGAAAAGTATTTGTTAGCTCTCAATTAAATTTAAATGGGACCGCATGACACGCAACACCTTTCGATTTAAAAAAAATCATCGAAGTCGGTCCACCCAGTCAAAAGTGCAGTCGAATTGAGTACCTCCTCCTTTTTGAAAGTCGGTTAAAAAGAAAATTTGAATAAGTTAGATGCCTGAGACTCGGTACCTACATTTGAATGTAAGCACTTTCTAGCCCTAGAGAGACCTATAAACGACTACATCAAATTCGTACAACTTAGGAAGATTTTTAGAATAAAATAAGATGGTCGAATGAATTTATAAGACTTTAGTATTGTATTATATAGAAAATCTGCTTAAGCGTTTATATTTTGAAAAAAGTGCAAAAATGGAGAAAGTGAAACCAAAATTCTAAGATCACCAATAATTCATTTTTCGAAAATATAAAATAATAATTTAATTATCATGTTATCGTCTTTCAGAGGTATTCTAAATGAGGTCACCCTGAAGGCATTCAGGTCGCGGAACTTACTTTGATAATAGGGTCTTCTACTCAGCGTAAACTACAAAGTGCGCCACATTTTATGATAGCTTAGGATGATACATAGTTTCAAAAGTTTTCATATATTCTAGTCTTAAGTTATTTGCATTCTAAATTTATGTATACGTTTTATATTTGACTTACGCAAAATGGAGAATGTTCCAGAATTTCACAAAAAACTAAAGAGGCTATTCATTCGCTTTTACAGGATTACTTACTAACAATCCTAAATTGTAATAATACTTTTTCTTAACTAAGCAGCTAAATATCTTGATGGTTCTTATAAATTAAACCTGTTTTCTGATGGCAAACAACTACAAGAATATACACACTAAATTCTTTACTTTCCGTTGGAATTCTTGACACTTCAAGATTCAACAAGAGAATCTTGTTTTACTTCGGGACAAAAATTGACCGCTGTCCTAACTCGTAATATGTATGTAAATCATATTACGAGTATCAATAAATACCTAGAATCTATTCTGAAGTTCAGGTGTTATATACATCCAGACACACAAATGAAAGGAAATCAAAAAATTGTGTCTTTTTTATATACTTTTATTACTAAATATTATTGTATTATGTTATTTTTGATTGAAAAATGCTAGTGGTAAATTAAAAGTTGACTTTCTAAGTTCATGGGTTAAGCTGAAAATAAATTCTCTTCTGAAACAATGTTTCAATATGCCATTAAAATATTCAAATACACGGTAATAATTCTAAAACGCAGTCGCGTGACTGAGTTGACACACATGTATGATATCATGTATTTTTTGTAACCGTCCTCCCGTTCCTTCTGACTGTTTTGACTTTTTCTGAATGGATTCTTCTGATTTTTTTTAACATACATTAGTACCTTAGCATTGCATAGCACGTTACCTAGTACTAAGCCAAAATTACCAAATTAGAATTAAATACAAGAGTGACATGTATAGTGTTATATCTATAAACGTAAAAGTGTCCACTACGACGTAAAGTGCGTTCACCACGAAATATCGAAAACTACTTGTTTTTATTGAAAAAAACGAAAGATGAATTTTTCCTCTTATACACTATGAAAAATTTAAAATTATACCTAATATCACTTGAAATAGGGCTTACATTAAATATTCGATTGGTCACGAAGGTGTAACTAAACACATCTTCAACTATTGTCTAAAAAATATATTTGAATGCTATATAATGAGACTAATGGGCGACTCTATCGAAGTATGTCTGTGTTAAGTCTGTATTACTTACGTACCAAAATTTTTTATCAAAACGCTTACGTTTGCGTTTGCGTTTTTTCAAATAAAATAACATTTTAAAAACTTAGCACAGTTTCATTCAAATTTCCAAAAATACAAGGTACAGCTACGACTAGATCGACACATTCAATATCTCACGAGCAAGAATAATAAAATCGGAAAGAATCTCTTTGTCTCTAGAATTGAAGGACATCTCGAAGAAATAAAACCTCAAAAGTATTGTAAGAGATATCTCAGACGAAAAAGCTACATCGTACAACCAGGCTGCTATCCTTTCGTTTAGAAAAATAAAGCAGGAAATTTTGGTCCATGATTCGAATACAGTACAGGTGACGTTTATTTGCATATTTTAATGTAAACATTTATTATTATTTTTTTAATATCATATCAAAAATCGTCCATATCCATCCATAATCCATAGCTTAATTGGCTAGAGCACCGACACGGTCAGTCGGAGATGCAGGTTCGATCCCCGCTGGAACGATCGATTTTTGATGTGATATTAAAAAAACTGTACTGTGTGGCTACGGTACTAAAGAATATAGCCACCCCCTCTTTTCCCGTGGGTGTCGTAAGAGACGACTAAGGGATAACACAGTTCCGCTACCACCTTGAAACTTAAAAGCCCCGATGGCGGGATAACCATCCAACTGCGTCTTCGGTGCGACAAAGCCAGTACTGCGGTCACCAACCCGCCTGCCCAGCGTGGTGACTATGGGCAAAACACATGATTTCACGTTATTTTTGGCGTGAACTTGTGGAGGCCTATGTCCAGCAGTGGACTGTATAGGCTGTAATGATTAAAAAAAAATGTTTAGAATTTCCTAATGTGTGGGTAACACAAAAATAAAATTGTACATATTTTAATGTTTTAGCTCTCACGTTGCTTTTGTGGTGATTTTTTTTTGTGTTAACATATTAAGCATCCTTCATCGGTCTCCGAAAATATTTTTTCACACCGAGAGTTTCCCCCTTTCTTTTGGCGTAGACAAGTGACAAATTACGACCGGCTAGACGTTTTTTGTATTTTTACTCGTTTTTAAATTTATAGCTACTGTAATATCGTTATGAGTTATAGCGCTATTTTGTACAATTGTGTCACTTTTACATATTGTTAAATTCCAGTGGCACGAAGACCTATTAAAACTTATGTTATAAAACATATTTGATAATTTCAATGTATTACATTCAAAAAAAATTCTTTATAATGTTAGTAAGGTACATACTTACGTTAGTAGGATACTTAAATCTAGTACAAAATTCCTATTTTGCTGTGTAATTTGACGTCTAACCACATTAATCTATCTATGACAACATTTTTGAAAAAGTGTGTATAATGTTTTTTTTTAATTGATTTGATGTATATTTATGCATAATTTAAAATATATTCTGCACTCCTCTATATAAACTATAAGTGTGCGAAATTTTATATTCCTCCATCCACGCAGTTTTCGTAAAAAGTGGTAAAAAGTTTTTGCTTTACGTATTAACATACGTAAGGTATCCTAATTTTAATAGAATGTCTTAAAATGCCAATGATAAGCGGCTTAGCAGAATACTAAAATTGTCAGAAACAAAGATTATGAAGTCAATGATCTACATCTGTGACGTTAATACAATTTTAGAGCAAGGGGTCAAAGGGTTGATTGTTCCAAACTTTGTCTATTATACTAACCATCTCAATTGAAAATTTGTACTTTTATCGTTCGTCTAATTTACTCTAATACCGAATTCCTTTTATTAATTTGAATTGGATTTAAGACTGTGTTAGTAATCTTAGAAACTCTATAGACATATATAGAGTTTCTAATATTACACATTTTTTATATTGATAACAGCAGAAATAGGTTATAGAATAAGTACAGCTGTTTTCTTTGTGATTGTTAGCATCAAAATTTCAGCAGGCTAAGAACTAAAACTGTTTTTAATAGTAAATTTTAAAAATCATCTATTACTTTGATCTCGCACCTTTCATTAGCTACGGTCCTTGGTTACTACGGTTATTGGTTTTTTATGTATTTATCTGCATAAATATAAAAAATGTGTTATAATAGCGTTTTATAACTAATAATCTGTCATTTTTACACCTTCGAAAAGTATTCTTTCAACCATTTTTGTCACAAAAGAGTTATTAATTGGCGCAGTTTTTGTATAGTCATGATTACTAATTGAAACACAAGACAAAGTGTACGCTTGCTTGTCGTACTAAGTGAATACTAATATGTGAATTTATATGTATGATCTTGAAAAATAATGGTATGACTAGGGTTACACGAAAATTTGACGCATATTCTTAATCCATACATTACGTATAATTTTCGTCACCTTTACAGGTATCCAAACATATTTAAATTTTATTTTAAATCTCACAACGTACATCTCAACACGCTATAGTTACAAACACTAAGTATGACAAGAACGTTAAACCCTAAGCGCTGCCTGAAATGAGGATACATTAAGTTGACCGTATTATGTCGTAACTTCTTATGTTAGAAACGGAGTCAGGGCTAAGGACTGCCGCGCATTAGGAACTTGCGACGAATTTGTGTGTGTTACCAATTACTAATTTACTTTCATACATAAAACATTCATTGATTAAAGATTCAATATTGTTAAATACAGGCAATGGTCATTTATAATATCTAGCATCTATATATTTAGCCTCTAGGTACATACTCAGAACAAACTTAACAATAAATAATATATATTCAACTCCCAGTACTACCACATTTCTAGAGATAGTTGGTTTGTAAAATAAACTTTAATAAAAGTATGATTATAAAAAAAATTGACAGTCATCTCTTAGGAACGTAAATGTTTGTTCAACGAGTCTTTTGACTCATTACCACTGTATTCGCTAAATATAATGTGTATTTACTGACTTCAATGTTATTATATTAATACCATTTAACTTATCTGTAGTTATACAATAAGTATAAAGAGGTATTTACCAGTTTTATCCCACTTTATTCAAGTTTAAAGATTTTTATTTGCTAAGTAAAGTTATCTATTTATTAATTGAATACAAACGATTTTTTAGGGTTAAATCACATATTCTGCAAACATATATCTCCTAAGCGATAAACAAAAAATCTGTGTATAATATAATGTCTTCTAATGCTAGCAGAGTAAATAATGGCTATATATATTACACAATAAATCACCATTTGTTCATACACTACATAAATCTACACAGGACGATTAAGAGTGAACACCGATTAAGCGCCGACGTCGTGGCGTCGCCGCCCAATCGTGATGCTGTAAATAAATTTTTGACTGCGAAAAATTCGTATGTGTAACACTTTATAAATAAATTATTTAAATCACATAATTTATTGAACTATTTGAATTTTTATTAATCTTTATATAACTTACACATTTAATGGATAATTATTAATACAAAATAGGAGGAAAAAACTACAAAAGTATAATTATTAAGTACAGAATGATTATTGTAATTTCAAGTTAGCTTCAGACATTCTTATAATCGTTTTAAAATAATATAATATTTAACAATAGTTTAAAATATATATGGTAAAATAGATATGGTATTCCACCACTCATCATCACTTCAGCCTAATACTGTCCACTGCTGGACATAGTCCTCCACAAGTTTGCGCCAAAAATGGCGTGAACACATTTGTGCTGCCCATAGTCAGGTTGGTGACCGCAGGGCTGGCTTTGTCGCAACGCAATCTGCTGCGCGTCTTCGGCCTGGATATTTCAAAGCTAGCAGTTGGATGGTTATCCCACCATTGGTCGACTTTTAAAGTTTTAAGGTGGTAGTGGAACTGTGTTATCCCTTAGTCGCCTCTTACGACACCCACGGGAAGAGAGGGGATGGCTACATTCTTTACTGCGGTAACCACACAGTAGATTATACATATATATACAATTATTATATACAATTGCAAAATATTTCGAAAATATTTTAAAAATTGTATCACATTCTCACATACAATACAAATTCACAAATTTTGTCGTAACGTAATATTAGTATAAATTAATAAGACAATAAGGACCCGTTTTGTAAATCTAACAGAAATTAAATAAGGTTTTAATGAATAAAGCCATAATATGCGTGTATTTTTGGATAGGTTATCAACGTAGACCGCGGAATCATTAACAGCGTTACAACATATGCAAAACGGTCGTAATATAATAGTAATTGAGATATTTAACGTATATGTATAATGTATATGCATATCATTTATTAAAATTAGTCAGTACCTTGGAATATTGTTAACTCCGAATTTGTTTTTGTAAAAAAAAAAACAGCAAATTTGAACAAAAAGTTTACAGATCTGACAACAGAAACAATGGCATCAATCAGTCTAAATCTTGAGACTATCAGATATATCAACCATTTCGTTCCTTAGGCCTATCTATAAAGCTATTTAGGTCCTTGGTACTACGGCTCCCAGTCCCTGTCATTTATTTATTTATTTGTACAAAAATCCACAGCTACATTTTATGTTTCTAAAGCAATACAGATCATCCAAATAAAAGCCAATTTCGGATTTTACATTATTTAAGTTACACAGTTAAGGTAGACAAAGTTGAGTTGAGGTAGTAAAACAAAGTTACAATAAAAATTAGAAATATATAAAATTTAAAATATCCATGGTCAATAATGCGTAGATGTGTATGTGTAATTTTGTGAGTGTGTATGCCTGTGTATTTGTATGTAAGTGGGTGTGGGTATGGATTAGTGACTATCTAGATTATTCATATGTGCTAGCAAGTTTCTCTATTACAGCCCTTTTAAAGGAACTTCTAGATGTTTTTTTAAAAATAATTAAAAAAAAATTAAAAACAAACTTTTAAAAGAACTTTAAGCTTAAATAATAGTTCCTCATTGTCAAAGAACAAATAACAATAATAATAATATAGGTGAAATACCATGGAATGGGATGTAATTGTTATACTTTACTCCATCTAAAGCTAAGGATATGTAATACTCTTAGCGAAAACGGAAATTAGAGTACGCTTGGAAGAGCAGACGTCATTTGAAGTTATTTATTTACGTCGCAATTATTTGTTCCTATTCAATTCAGGATTTTGTTGTTTAACGACACACAATTGAACCATTTGTGAAGTGATAGTAATGCCCTATTTGTGGTTAAATTTCCTGTTTCTGGATCTCTATATGATTCATTCAACTGAATAGATTGTAAAACTTTTTTTGAGTTGACTATCGAAAGTCAAATGTATCTGATTTAATTTTTTTTTGGCAATGCTGTATTGCTTTGAAACATGAGCATTGGGAGTTTTTTGGTATAGCAATAGCTATTTTAGCAGTGAATTTTTCGCTACTTTACAAAACTATTAACTTGGAGTGGTCAGCCAGCTCAGCCTATTGCAGTCCACTGCTGGACATAGGCCTCCCCAAGTTCGCGCCAAACATCCCGGTTTTCCGCAATCCTCATCCAGCCTACACCGGCGGGCTATGCTTGGGGTTTCTCTCAATGATAGGATTAGAAATGAGACTATCTGCGAGAGAACGAAAGTAACCGACATAGCCCACAGAATTAGCAAGTTGAAGTGGCAGTGAGCTGGCCATCTGTGTCGCAGGACCGATGGTCGTTGGAGCAGACGGGTCCTGGAGTGGAGATCGCGTCTTGGCAAATGCAGTGTGGGACGTCCTCCGGCCCATTGGACCGACGATCTACGTAAGATTGCCGGTGTGGACTGGATGAGGATTGCGGAAAACTTTGAGTGGAGTAGTTTTTATATATGTAGATTTGCAACTCAGGACTTAGCATAATATCGACTTTTATTTTATTTTTACTTGTGGATATCCAGCGGTATGAGTTCTAAACCGTATTAGACTATCAATTCTCTTTATTTGTAGTCATCGGAGTATAGTGAGTACAAGAAATTTCTTATATTTGTAGTCATCGGAGTATAGTGAGTACAAAAAATTTCTTATAATGTTGGATTTGCATAACATCATCAAGAAAATTCAATAGTTACGTTTCAGCCTGTAATATCCCACTACTGGGCATAGGCCTCTTTCCCCATGTAGGAGAAGGTTCAGAGCTTAATCCACCACGCTGCTCCAATGCGGGTTGGCGGATATATTCCCTACTATGAGTAACGATCGCTATCAGGTGTACATGATAACAACCGGGACCGACGGCTTAACGTGCTCTCCGAGGCACGGTGGGGAGACCCACAAGGACTGCACAAACACCCAGACCACGGCAAACACCTGTATGGCCAATACAAATGTTTGTCATGTGCGGGGATCGAACCCGCAACCGCCAGCGCACAACAGGTACAATCCATGGCTGTAACCGCTGCGCCAACGCGGCGTCAAATTCAATAGATATTGTTACAAAGAGTCTTATGGCGAGATTAGCTCATCAATAAAACATGACTGTTTTCGTTCCCTGTCAATACGATATCGTCTAAAATGCAGATCTTGCGTTATAAAGGGAAAATAAGTTTTAGCTATAAATTTTGCTTAAATTCAATTCCATTCTAACGCAAACATAACGCTTACAAAGTTATGTCTAGAGAATTTTGTATTGTCGCAGTTTTAAATTAAAGACCGTAAGGTTTTGAATAACGAATATAAATTTAGGTTGTATGTCTAAAATACTGCATATAAAAAAAATAACAGCTTACAAGATATATATGATTCAATGGATGGATGGTAGGGCACAGCAGGAAATTTCCTGCTAAAAAATGGAGCATTGCTACTGGGGTAGTACCTCAATCTCAAAGAAGATCACAGCTAAATAATACTGCTTTCAAGCAATGTTGTGTTAATGTTGGCGAGTAAGGTGACCAGAGCTCCTGGGGGGAATTGGGGGAGGGTCGGCAAGGCACTTGCGATGCTTCTGGTGTTGCAGACGTCAAAAAGCTACGGTAATCGCTTACCATCAGGTGAGCCGTACGCTTGTTTACCAACTTAGTTTTACATAAAAAAATGTTAATGCGGCTTGATACCGCAGAATTTGAATTTTTATGTAAAAAAAAAATTGTAAAAGTTTCTCGAAGAATGAGAAAATGTTCAATTAAATCTGTTGACGTTAGCGATATACATATGTACAACACATTTACTACATATGTACAAAATCAAAAATTATTAAGACAAAAAATAAAAATAGAGATTAATAAATATAAAGCGGGGCCTTCGAAAAATCAATTTAACGTTTAATGAAATTCAGATTATGCATAACAACGAAATTGGAGCCTGCTCTAAATTAAATCAGAGTGAAGAGTATGAACCGAATTATTATTATTTTTGAGGTTCAGAAACACTACAATTTAATAATTTCATTCTATTTATATATAGTCGTATGTCAGGCATACATACATTTTCGTTTATTGATGTATCGATGGATATACATCTGCTTTACAGTTTCTTCACATGCTAAGTTTCATATAAAAAGCAACGATCGTCAGACTTATAATAACAAACGAGATCGATATAAGTTTTTAGACTTTAAACGTCACTTATACAGGATTCATTGTCATCGTCATTCTATAACTCTAAATATTATAGGCAAGCTTCGGAGCTTAAATCATCATTTGCTTAATTTAAATTAATAGTAGAACTCAATGAACGACGACAACTATATTTACAGAGTTTGTAATAAAATTAGAAACTACTATAAAAGTTGGTATATTATTTAATATACGAGTAAATTCATAAGTCCGTGAAGTAAATGAGAAAAAAAGTAATTTCGTGTAATCATTCTAGCGTGTAAAAGCAATTAGGTAATGTAATACTGTAGATGCGGACTCAAGTCTGGGCGGAAAGTGTTTTATCTAGAGTAGTTTATTCATTTAAGCATTTTTTATTTATGAATTTTATGTATATCAGACCTCATATAAAATATATCATAAAGCGTATTGTCCGGGATAGCTCTAATATTTATTTATTTATTTATTTACAGAAGAAAAAAAAGATACAATTTATGTGATAAACAGTGCAGCAAATAGTATTGTGAATGGAATTTTGGGTTTAATTATGGTTAATTTGACTAAAAGGGCGCGTAATTTGTCACAAACATTGTTTATATGTTTAAGTTAAACGTGTTGGACACTGTTTTTTTAAATAGCAACCTAATTTTTCTCAAAAAGCAATTGCTCGATATATTTGATATTCACAAGATGAAGTGTGCATAACAACGGGCCAATCAGGGCTAAAGTTTTAAAGTACATTTATCTACCTATTTAGAAATAAAAAAACCTGATAATTTTTTTCTAAATTATATTTCACTCTTTCTTTGTATTTTTAATTATATGTACTATTTTGTATTGGTGTACAATAAAGTGTATTGTTATGTTATGTTATATGACTGGATAAAATATCATTTCTATACAAATTCCGTTGTAATAAATTTTGTAAAGATGAAAATTTAATGCCCCGTCTTAGGATGTCCATGATGACAGGAATGCTAGCTCATATTTCGGCCAAATATTTTAATTAGGGTCTGACGGCGAAAGCTTCCATGTATCCTTAATAATGTTTTGTAAGAATATACTAAATTGTACCGGATTATAGTAAGGACCATTTTATTATTCGTTTCAGCCTGTAATATACCAGTGACGGGCACAGGCCTCTTTCCCCATGTAGGAGAAGGATCAGAGCTTAACCACTACATTGCTAAAAAACGGGTTGGCGGATATATTCCCTACTATGAGTAACGATCGTTATCAGGTGTACATGATAACAACCGGGACCGACGGCATAACGTGCTCCCCAAGACACGGGGTTTAAGACTTCACAAGGACTGCATAAACACCCAGACCACGGCAAACATCTGTATGGCCAATACAAATGTTTGTCATGTGCGGGGATCGAACCCGCGACTGGTAGCGCAACAACCACAAACCAGTGCTGTGATCGTTGCGCCAACGCGTCGTCCATTCTATTAACTAGAATGTTATAAATTTTTATCTTTATATAGTAACTGTGCCCGCGACTTCGTCCGCGTGGAATTTTAATAAGTTATTTTTCAGTGTGCAGAGTTATAAAATAAATAAATGTCTAAAATAAAAGTAGCCTATGTTACTCCTTATTACATCAGCTATTTGCCAGTGAAAGTCACGTCAAAATCGGTCCAGCCGTTTCAGAGATTAGCCTGTCTGTCTGTCTGTCTGTCTGTCTGTCTGTCTGTCCGTCTGTCCGTCCGTCCGACCGTCCGTCCGTACAAAAGTATTTTTCAAAAATAAAATCTTATAACGAAATTTCCTGCTATATTTTTTGACAATAAATAATAAAGTAGATCGGTAAGCAGTTCTTATTATTTCACATATACATATAGTATCTCAAATTTTTAATACAGTTTGGGTAATGTATCGACTATCGAACCAATTATAGCTGCGGGCGATATCAATAAAACAGACACGATAAAGGAAATTAAACTAGACTTGAATTCTCTGCGTTTTTGTTCGGGGTTTTTTGAATTAAATTAAATGGAAATGGTACCATGTTAAAATACAGAAAAAAATGTATTGTGCCCTGTTTCAAATATTTTCCTGAGAATTTTGGTCATTCTAGATTATTATTATAGAATAGTTTTAGGGAAATTCTAATGGTTTTCTTTAAATGACAATGAAAATAAATCTAACTCCTCACTCATCACTTCAGCCTATCGCAGCTCACTGTTGGACATAGGCCTCCACAATTTAGAACCAAAAATAGCGTGAACTCAGGTGTGTTGCCCATAGCCATGCACCACAAGCAGGTTGGTAATCGCAGGGCTGGCTTTGTCTCGCTGAAGACGCTGTTGCCCGTCTTCAGCCTGTATATTTCAAAGCCAGTGGAACTGTGTTATCCCTTAGTCGCCTCTTACGACACCCACGGGAAGAGAGGGTGTGGCTATATTCTATACTGCCATAGCCACACAGCGTAACTAATATTTTGTAAATCTAACTAATATTTTGTAATAAATGTTCTCTTGTTATCTAACTGCAATCCGTCATTTTTGCACTTGACACTCCGTACGATAGTAAAAGCCTTTCGTTTTTAGCATCATATTAGAAGACATTTAATATTTGCCTAGCCCGTTAGCGCAGTTTGTACTGGTCCTGCTTTCTGTTCCGCGGGTTGTGGGTTCAATTTCCGCCTGAGTTTGGGTAACTAGGGTGGGGAATAATTGTATTTATAAATTTATATATGTATTATTTCTATGTATATTTATAAAAAAAAACAAATAAGATATATTTTGTTATATAGAGTTGGTTGTTACCTATAACACAAAAATTAAGTTGCTATGGTAATAGGAAAAGACGATCGTGTATGTATGTTATAACATATTTATTTAATATTTATATATAGTTATAGGTTTGTTTCAATGTAATGTCAAAATAATATGAACCTCAATTACAGTCATACAATACTTTAAAAAAAAGTAAAGTTGCTCAGAATGAAGTTGGAGCTAATTCGCAAGAAAACTTCTCAACAACATTTAAACAAGGATAATCGCAAGAAAAAATTGAAGTATTTACAGCTTATAGACATTAGCTAATATTAATTATTAAAATAACCTGTATAATAAGTATGTGTCGTCGAAAATTTGCAGCATTAACGGCTGTATCTTTTGATTGCGTTGGCTTAAAAGTTTGATTTTTTCACAGCTCCGAATTAGAATTTCAGCTTGATACTTCTACGCATTTCTGAGAAAAAGGATCTTGACTGACAGACGGACAACGGGGTATAAGGGTTCCTATTTTTCATTTTGAGGTACGGTACTCTAAAAAGCACGAGGACATAGTTGAGTTGTTGATTTTTTAAAACATAACAATAATAAAATTTACTTATATTTGAGCATCAATTAAATTTAATTGTATAACTATTAATTTAATATACAAATAAAATTAGAAAATCGAGATAAATTGTTAGAGGAAGATTTTGGCAGTTGAAGTTTAGATAAATCCAATAAAATATGTCCGTAGAAATTCAATAAAGTCACAGTGAGATCTGATACAAATCGTCCGCAAAAACATTCCTTACAATACATAGTGAATTCGTAAAATAGAAAAAAAAATTCTCCAAAAGTCTACTTGATTGATTGCCTTTTATATAACAGTGACACAAGAGCTTTTTTCTCATGTTTTGTGATTCACGAAACGAAAATGTTGGTAGTTGGTAGTAGTTCCTAAAACTCCATTTTATTTACATTTTTTCTTGAAATTATATTTTAGAGTACATATTAATGTAGTGATTGCTAAAATATTTTAAATTTGAAGATGAATTGGCGCGATGGACACGGCAACTGGCTATTACTACGGAAGCTAGCGGTTGCGGGTTTGATCCTTGCTCCCGATATGTGCTTGTAGAAGCTATGTTTCTGTATGGACAGGACATATAATGTAATTTTTATTGAAGTCGATCATTATGAACCATTGCAATATTATTATTATATGCACTTAATTAAGTAAATAAGTATTGCTGTCTATTATTGTTCAGAGCAATTAATCAGATCTATTCAAATTTAAGATTAATCGATAATCTTATATATAAGTATTAATATATATATCGTTTTCCATTTAAGCATAAAATTTCATTCTAATTAGTGAAATCCTAAAATATCTACAGCTATAATTAGTCTTTTTAAAAATCTACCAATGACATTACAAGTTTGTTAACACAAACAAAACAAACAAACTAACTTTGTAGTAGTGACCTTATTCTAATTATCAATTTTTCGTTAAGGTCATTTTAGTTAATTATTATTAGTGGTTCTTATCACAAAGTAGTCTTATTTTCAATGTAATTTTATGCGTTCTTAATTCGACGAGTATTCATTAAATTTGGACATGTAACTATTTTTCTTAAATTAGAGAAACTGCTGCGTCATTCAACCCTAGGTGTGATTCCGGCCCTTTTCTATATTTTGCTCGTTGCTTTGTAGCGTTTTAAGAAATAATCAAAAATGTCATCTGCTTCCTAGATATTATGGTAACACATGGCAAGCACTAGATTTCAATATTATCTTTTCTACTATCCAAACTCAAATAGCTACACATCAGTCTAGACAATATCGATTATTTATTGCTTGTTATCCTTTGAGAATCGTTTTATGGTTCACTGGCTTTTCACTATATATTTTCTATAGTGGGCTACTAGCGAGTCTTTTGTTTCTTATTGGTCATATTTGATTCAAAGCTTTGTACTGCTAACAAAAAAATATTAGGTACAGCTAAATATAACTCTTCAGATGTAGCTCAAATTTAAACGGGACCCCATGAGATGTACCAGCTTTCGAAAACAAAAATAATCAAATCGGTCCACCAGTAAAAAGTAAAGAGGTAACACACATAAAAAAAAACAAATGTGCTTTAGACCACACGACTGAAGTAAAACTTCTGCACAATAGGCTTGCACTGTGTCTTAGATATACGAAACGTTACTGGCTATGAGAGAGAGAAAGAAAATGTGTGCTCTCGTTTCTCTTTTTTCGCCTTGACCGATCACGCTTTTCGTAACCCTCTCGTCACAAATTCACCAGCTTAATCCACAAGTCAAGCGTGCGTAAGTGAAGTTTTGCTTAAAAAATAGAAATATAATCGAATCGGGAACCTCCTTTTTTTCAAGTCGATTTAAAACAGTATAGTCTGTGTAGTACTTTTTCATTGTTAAATTTTAGGTCCTATAATTTAAATCACGCCTTCGTCATATTTAAATATTTATTTTAATAGCACTTAATAAGATAATTGTGCTAGCTTGCAAACGAAAAAAACCGACTTCAATTAAATCGACAAGTAATATGTAAGAAGAGGAACAAAAAAAAATTAACAAACGCACTAGTCGTCACTAAGATTTTCGAGGGTTTCTCTCGTTTTTTTCTGGGGTTCCATCATCAGATCCTGGTTTACTTACACATCACATAGATTTTTGTTATTAACTCAGAAGTATGTAAATCAGAATTAAGTAAATAAAATATACAAAATGCACAAATAACAAAAAAAACATTAAGTTATACGTTTGACTGGGTTTTTAATTAAATTAAGAATAATATCAGAGATTTTAAAGAAGTTCATTTTTTAGGAAAGAATAAAGTAGATTATAGTTTTAAGGAAAGTAGAGTAAGTAGAAGATAATATATTAGTGTGGTATAAAAAAATAATACATATGCCGAAATGCGTACTTACTTGAAATACTAAGGGTACCTAATTATAACCTAAATATAAAGATTAATTATATAATGGAAACTTGTGAGAGTTCACAGAAGTGGTATTCCAGACGACTTAATTGAAGGATCTCGTTCAACAGCAATAACTGATTACATATTTATCTGGTGTCTCATACAGTAAAGCTGTGTTAATAGTTACTCATTAATGTATTAACTGTCATTAATATTTATTCTTGTCGTCGGTTCATATATATACATACAACAATTTACAAAGTTCTAAATTTTATTGTATTTTTTATGTGTATTCGCTTATAACTTTTTTCAGGGTGTACCGATTTTGATGATTCTTTTTTTTAATTCGAATTTTGGTGCCTATTGTGTGGTTCTATTTAAATTAAAGCAAAATTTGACGTGTCTTTGAGTAATTCTTAATAATAATAAAGTCTCAAAATATAAAAATAAAATAAAAATAGTTTTTTTTTTCATTTGAGAATAAACACAATTATTTATAATAATTAGCATAGAATTTTTCGAGAAGATTTTGTTTGCATGGACATTTTGAAACATAGTATATTTATTCATACGCGAACAAATTAAAAATCAACAGTTTTTGGCTCAGTATATATACTCGTATATATCATTGTATTTTTATAAGTAGGTATTTTAAGTATGTGTATATCCATTAGAGCAAAGATTATTTTCAGGCAACTTCAAGTACATATATCCAGCATTCCCCAATTAAGCCATGTCATTCATTATTCTCTTATATTCTTCAATTGGTGAAGAAATCTTTGATTTAAAGTATAAATTTTGCGGATAATTTAAGTACACTACATACGAAAACATATTATTCGACCGAGGTCGCCTGCGCGTGAGAAGCCACGCGTTACGAATGAACAAGTAAACAATTTTCAACTGTGTTGAGATCAGCGTACGCTAAATACAAATGAAAAGCAGCTAAATAACTATTCAATATTACGGCACACATACGACCACCTTATCCTTTCACAGATGTGTATAATGTATAAAGATATATACATAAATTTTAGCACAATTTATAACTTCATAGAAAATAATAGTATGTAATCCAGCTTAAGCTGAGCTGTACTTTCAAAGACTTTTGTACGTTTTAGGTTTCAAGGTTTTCTAAAGGCTGTATAAAGAGTTAAAATGACTCTCGCATAATATAATCCAACAAACTAAAGAACGTGACTTATTTATAAAGATAGATAAAGAGAAAATAATGAAACTCTGATTTCTAACAAAACAGGGATGAATTATATCGAACAACAGAAGTACACTTTCATGGTGCACACTTTAATGGTGTGTTAAGGGTTCAAAATTGTAAAAATAATTTTGTTTGCTCACAAACCAAAAAAATCGAGTTCAGTTTAGATCAACAGGTACCTAATACAAAGTAATCAACTAAATACTCATTATCATGAACCATGACACGCCAAGTACCTAAAGCTTTCGATAAATAAATGAGTCATCAAAATCGGTACCAATTTTTCAGTTATGAGGTAATAATACACGCAAAAAAAAATCGGTGAGTTGAGAACCTCTTCCTTTATTGAAGTCAGTTAAAAATGACGCAATTTTTGACGATCATTTAATTTTTGTAACGCTAACATAATTATAGTCTAGCTCTAGCGAATGACTGAAGTATGCGTAGATCTTTACAGTAATTCATGACAGCCGAGTAACGGTACGAGAACGGTAGTCGATATCAGTGTCACTATTATCACGTGAATACTATTCGTACATTATTTTGTGAATCTCCAGCGATGCGCGCGAGTTTACAGTTACTTGTTTTGTTCGTTCTCGTGTCGATCGCAATGTGTCAGGACTGCAATGTTGGCGGGAAACTGGTAACTGTCATATTTAAATATTGTATTGGTTTTTAAATGAATCGTTTATTCAAATTAAATGTAGTTCCTTATTTTGAATGAACAAAAAATAGCGATTCAAGTTTTGAAATGATTAATTCGAAATTTAAAAATGTTTACGTTTCGTTCTGTTTTTATTTCTTAATTTTTTTTAAATTAGCAATATTTTGTAATAGTTCTAAAATATCGTATATTTAATACAAAACGATAATGTTTGGACTATATACTATTTGGACTATATATTATATACCTATTGTACTTATAGTATTATTTTTGACTCTATATAAAACATTGCGCTATGACTCATAGTGAAGAACATCAATTAATTGTCAGTCATCTGAAAATGCGCAGAATGTGTAGCTGCTAATATGAAACAGTAAATAAATAAATAAAAAAATTAAATACTTATTTTGTTTGTGATCTAACTCAGTTTATTTCTCAGTGTGCCCATCATGAGCAGTGCTGTGGAGGTTGCTGTTTTGATGGAGAATGTATAGACAGTAAGTAAATTATAAAAATTAAAAAGATTCTTGCTTCAAAATCATCAATCTTTTTGAATCCGAAAAAAAATGACGTAATCATCATCATCATCATCATCAATCAAATATATTTAGTATACACCCTAGAGTCGACGCGTTGGCGCAACGGTCACAGCACTGGTTTGTGATTGTTGCACTTGCGGTTGCGGGTTCGATCCTCAAACATTTGTATTGGCTATACAGATTTTTGCCTTTGTTTGTTTGTGCAGTCCTTGTGGGGTCTCCCATCCGTGCTTCGAAGAGCACGCTAAGCAATCGGTCTCGGTTGTTATCATGTACACCTGATAGCGATTTTTACTCATAGTACACCATTCACCAACCCGCATTGGAGCAGCGTGGTGGCTTAAGTTCTAATCCTTCTCCTAGATGGGGAAAGAGGCCTATGCCCAGCAGTGGGATATTACAGCATGAAGCGTATCCTAGTGTCCCTTATTTATAGCCTGATTTGTAGCTAAAATCACGTTACGATTCATTTTTGTGACGGTTTCGCAACACCCAAAGTTAATTCCTTGCATAGAGCTGAAATAGAATAAGAGTTACTGTTTGATATAAATAAATCCATTATTTTCGTAATATTCAAACATGTCAGCAAAACCAAAATGAAAGACCTTGCTGTTGCTTAGTTTTATTTATCTACGGCTACGAATTTATTATCGTTAGTACCATCGCAACAAAATATATTTCAATTATAATTTAGTCATCTTTATGCTAAATATAATAATTAAATTTATTTAGATGTATTTTATAATAATTTATATAATCATAAAGACGATAAACCAAGATCCTTGGATTATAATATTTTGTAAATTAGTATGTAAATGTAAACAAACACATGTAATAAGTACACACACACGTTTGTGCATATGTGTGTGTATATTGTTTTGTTTTCATTGATTCGTCAATGTATGTGTTTCATGGTTAAACTTAACTACAGTTGGATTACTAAACATAAATATAATAAAGAATTTTAATTTATATCATTTTAAACATTTTTGAATATCATATCAAAAATTGACCGCTCCAGCGGGATTTGAACCCGCGTCTCCGATTGACCGTGTCGGCGCTCTAGCCAATTAAGCTATGGAACGTGGCCGCTCCAGCGGGATTCGAACCCGCGTCTCCGACTGACCGTGTCGGAGACGCGGTGTCGTATATCATTTTAGTTTTAATTCTTATAATTTCTTACACAAAATTTTCAAATAAATTGTTACAATCAAAATAAAGTTATAGTTCAACGGGAAACAAAACTTTGTTAATTCTATAACAACATTAATTAAAGTATTAGTTATCTCAATTTATTAAAGCTATTTTACCTTATTAAATTTTAACTTTTCTTCCAGCGTATCGGTCCTGTCTCCAAGATTCGAACGTATGCAAAGACCATATCTGCAGAGGTGAGGAAAACTGCGTCCCATACAAACCCAGACGGTGCAGTGGATGCGAACCATTGGCTTTGTGTCGAGTGAGGAGGTAAAAACTTACCGGCGTTTAAATCACGCATTGAAAAGTTGAAAACCTTAAGTTCAGAATGTTTTACAAACTTTTTGGAGAGTATTGTTTATTTCCTTCAGTAATTACGTTCAAAAATGATTGTGTTCTTAGGTTAATATTGTATTATAATTTAAAAAGGATAATTACTGTTACTTAAAATGTTTTTTCTTGTTTCGTAGATTTGTTTTATTTATTCCTCAAAACGTTAACTATATGCTAACACACCAAGTTCGCGCCAATTATAACTATATGTTATAATTGTTGAAAATATTTAATTTCACAAAGCACATTTTTAATATAAAATGAAATTAACGCTGTATACGAAGTGCTGAAATCCTGTGACTTCAATTACATCGACAAGTAATACAACATAGGTAGACGAAAAAATAGTCGAGTAAATTTGCGTTATCAAACATTCTTCAAAAAGTAGTCATCAGATCTCAATCAAATTTAAATGGGATCACATGATAAACATCAGCATTCGATTAAAACAATCATCAAATTCAGTCTAACCAGTAAAAAGTTATGAGGTATAATACAACGTGGGTTGAAGAAATAATAGTTAAGTAAATACTCATTATTAGATATAATTTGAAAGTACTTGTCAGATCTTGATTAAATTTAAATCTGACAATATGACAAGTACCATCTTTCGATTAAAAAAGAATAATTAAAATCGGTTTATACATTAAAAAGCAGTCGAGAACCTCCTCCTTTTTTGAAGTCGGTTAAAAACACTCAACCCCCAAATAGCTGCATGGCCTGTATATACAGCCCGTTACTGTCACAAACGCGCCATCATGGTATTGATAATTATGTATTTACTAGTACCTATACTTAGATTTACGTAGAGATCATTAAATTGATTACAAAGTAGCGTTTGTCTTACTTCATTAACGACTATAATTATTGTTTTCTTGACCATTAATAATGTTTATGACCTAACGTGTGCTAAGACGTACCAAATGCCTTTGTGTCATATTTATCCATCATGGTTATTTTTCCATCATGGTTGAAATTTTACTGGACTTTGATATAACAATAGATAGTAATGTTCGAGAAATATCGTAAGTTCTATGATGAACTGATCGCAAACATTATAATATATTATGATATTCCATTAAAGTCGTAACTGTAATAATTCAAAGACTAGAAAATGTCACTATTATAATATTTGAGGTCAACAATTCGATGATTTCACTTTTATTTATTTTATTTAAGTCCCTAAATGGTACAAAAAAGCAATATAATGGGAAATAATCGATATTAGTCACAATATTTAGTTTTTTTTTTTATCGACACGCCTTACTTTTATACCTATGTAAATTACTATTATGAAATAAATGAAAAAATAAATAAATTCCGAGTCTTCTCCTACATGAAGAAAGATGTCCAAGCCCAGCAAATACACATCACACAGTAAAAATAGACTGATATACAGATATTTATTTTTAGACTTCTTCATACGTTTTCTTATACATTTTATTTATTTGGGTTTAGCGCTAAAACTGCTTATGACACGTATACTTTGTGTTGTGTTTGTCTTATATTTAAAATGAAGCATACTTTCTGAATTACATAGGTACGTATAATTGTACATGCAAGAACATACACGACGTTTTGTGTAATATTCTATACACATACAGAATATAATTGTTACAAATATTAGCGATTATATATATTATATATTATTGTTGTAATATAGCAAAGCCTTGTTTTAATTTCGCAAGTGATATCAGACATCTCGGCAGTAACGAGCAGAAAATTTCTTTGAATTTCTCACAAGACGTAAATTGACATGAATATGACGCCATTTAAGGAAATGTTCACGATTAACAATATTCTTTGATAAAGAAAATTCTCAGCGATACAATTTTCCTTTAGCTTAGGATGAGTACGTACGACTGTTCTGGTGTAATGGGACAAGTAATTGCTTTAACGGTGTATTGTAGAAAAATTGGGCCCGTATCGGATCAAAAATCTGTAACTCCGTCAATTTAAAGATAGATCAAATTTGTGCAAATATTATATAAATTATAGTAAGTGATAATAGATTGATATTTGTACTTATTCAAAATTTGACTACAAGCTCTTGTAGGTGTTCCTACATTCTAGAAGAACTCAGATTATCTAATTACCTTACTTCACAAATAAAACATATTCAGTTTTTGTCCGGAGTCAGTACGGTAGAAAACTGTATACTATACATACTATACTTTTAACCTGAATGTTTTACGCCATTTTAAAATATTGTTCGAGTAATTATTCTGTAATTTTATACTTGTAGATAGATCAGCCAGCTTAGAATGGTTGTATATTTGATGATCGTTTGCGTAAAGGAAATAGAGAGAAGATTTTTTTTTATTGTTAGAATCGATAAACAACGAAAATAGGAGAGATGACAACGCGATAGCTTGCGATACGCCAGCAGTAATGTTAGCCACGTTTGAAAAAGTATCTTCGACTTGCAAACGCTACCGACGCCCATGCAAGTAACTGTGAAACCAGTCAATCACCGATGGAGATATATTAAAGAAATCTAACACAGACAACAATATATCGTAGTCAACAGTATTAAAGGCATTACTAAAGTCTAGTAAAGCCAAGGCTTTAAGTTTACCCTCGTCTATTGCGTGTCTGATGTCATCAGAGATTTTCACGAGTTCTGTAACCGTGCTATGACCCTTATAAAAACTGGAGTGATACGGATTTAAGAGATTATTAAAGGGAAGGAATTATGATAATTGCTAATGTGCAAGATACTACCTTTGACAAAAAAGACAAGATTGAAATTGGGCGATATTGGGAAAAAACAGATGTAGTAGGTTTTTTTTTAGAAGGCGAATAATTGTAGCGTCAAAGGATTGGTTAAAAATATGAGTTATGACAGTAACAACGTAGTCTATGATAGGATGGATCATTTTACGGCTGATGGAATTGCCACCTACTGCATTCCAGCAAATAGCAAGCATAGCACTTTACATGGATCAGTAGAATATCACGTTGTATCAAACTTCGCATTAATATGATGTCTCTGAAACTTGAACATTTATTTAGTTACCGTTAGATTAATCACATACAGATCGATGGCCTGATTGACTAAAATAAATATAGAGAGTATGCATACATTTAAGATGAGCTATTATGCATTTTAGTCTTGTATACTATGTATTTTCGTTTATTTTTGGCGTGATTCGTGTGTGTAAAGAGTATTAGAAAGATTTGTCAGATTTGATATATATGAAAATGTAGCATCAGCCGCTTGCCAGAACTAACCTAAAAAAATTCTCTACCATATCCAGTATATCGAAGATATATATGCTGTTTATGTTTATTTTCAATTTACTACATCTATTTTTAATTATACTCATCTGAGTTTCAATTTGTAGATATAATATTTTAATAATACTAGTGTTACATCTCTTTTTATGCATGTTGTGACAATTTAAAATGTTGCGCATTTAAGCTTAATTGTAGTACCTACCTATAGTTTTTATGTGAAAATTGTAATGTAGCAACTACTATTTGTCCAAATGAAATAAATAAGTAAATAAATAAATAAATAAAATTCTCTTAGAATAGGATTGCTATTTATAATAGATATTTCTAAATGGACTGGCCACGTTTTACTTTGATAAAGTCAAAAGTGGTAAAGTGAATTCGTGGAAAGTGTGTGTGTCTTATAATAAAAAAGGAAATATGATTGTATGTTAGTCAACTAGTAAAGTTGCAAATTAACGTGAACTTAGTTCCAACCCTTCTTCTACATAGAGAAAGAGGCCTATGCCTAGCAGTGGGATATTACAGATTGAATCGTATATACATTAATCTTATATATTATTTTAATATACTTTGTATAACAAATTAGAATATTTTTGAGGTACTATCAACCAGTCTACATATTCGAATCGAGCTATTAAATTCATTACTCAATGTTAATAAAACTAAGTATGAACACATAAAACTGAATATGTATTTGTCTTTTTATTGCACTCATTCATTCATTGTGGTTTTATAACACATTGCAGTAGATAAGAATTATTCGTCCACCGCTGCACTCATAAATGAAATTGTTTTATTTTTCTATATGGTTATCACAAAAATATCTTTTTAGGAATATGATACATTTATTTTGTTAACCGTATACTATATTTACCCATTGAAATCGTAAAAGATAAATAAAATGCATTGTGTAGATACAGTTACGGATTGGGAGTGTGGCACAATTTCCAAATGTAAAAAATGTATTATCATAATTTGTATAATAATAATATTATAATTAAGATTATGTTTATTCATTGGACACGGTTATGCGGTCATTGGTTACGGTGTTGCAAAACACTTTCAGCAAAAATAGTGTCTACTCAAATTAAAAACAAAAAAGTTATATTTAGTCTATAAAAAATGTGTAAACCATTGGTTGAAGGTTATTTATTATTAATTTTTTACTTCCTCAATATGTGCACTGTCACTGTGTGTGTGTATGTCACTGTATCATGTTCTGTGCTAAAAAGTTACCTGGAAGAAATCGCTTTTCAGCGATAAGATCGCCTTGGTACATCTTGTATTGTATCTTTCTTTATATGTGTATGTATATCGGTGTACTTTAAGAATAAAATAAATAAATATCTAAAATGTAGGTTAGGTTAAGGTTAGCATCTTCGGGTTGGTTTCAATAATTTATGATATGAGGCTTAGAGAGCAGCAGTTCATTTATACATATACACATTCCTACCAATTACTGCTCTCAAGTATTTTCAAGATCAGATCACAGCAAAATAATACTGTTTTCAAGCAGTTCCTGTTGGTGAGTAAGGTGACCAGAGCTCCTGGGGGGATTGGGGATTGGGTCGGCAACGCGCTTGCGATGCTTTTGGTGTCGCAGCTGTCTATAAGCTAAGGTAATCGCTTACCATCAGGTGAGCCGTACGCTTGTTTGCCGACCTAATGAAATTAAAAAAAAAAAAAAAAGATTGAGGTACTTTTCTAGTCGGGCTATTTCGGATTTTGAACGTGACATTATCTAATTTCCTGTGATCGATGGGCCAATTTCTCTAAATAATTAATTTGATAAAAATAATAGACCAATGAGAGAGACGCGTTGGCGCAACGGTCACAGCACTGGTTTGTGGCTGTTGCGCTAGAGGGTGTGGGTTCGATACCCGCACATGACATACATTTGTATTGGCCATACTGATGTTTGCCGCGGTCTGGGTGTTTGTGCAGTCCTTGTGGGTCTCGTCACCGTGCCTCGGAGAGCACGTTAAGCTGTCGGTCCCGGTTGTTATCATTAACACCTGATAGCGATCGTTACTCGTAGTAAGTAGTATATTCGCCAATCCGCATTGGAGCAGCGTGGTGGATTAAGCTCTGATCCTTCTCCTACATGGGGAAGGAGGCCTATGCCCAGCAATGGGACATTATAGGCTGAAGCGAAAAATAATAGATAAGATTGTAACTTTCTTTAACTTTACTTTTGCTGTCAATGAAAATTTGAAAATCCTCTCCCAGTTTAATTTATTGAATAGTCAGTTTAGCGTGAAGTTATGGGCTGTAAAGAAATCGCGCAATGACTCACATGACATAAGAGCAGGAGTAACAATATTAGTTAATATGAATGTATGAAAATGAAACGTGAGAGAAACTGGGAATGCCTAATCGCTGTACAAAACTGGGTTAAATTCTGAAACCCGACTTATTTTATATATTGCAGTGTTTGTAAAAGTGCTGGTTTAGAAGCATTGTTGGAAACTGTTCCATAAACTTTAATAACATCAAAGACGTATTTCAAATAATAAATGTACAAGGGAATGAAGAAAAGAATTTTGTGTTTAACTGTATTTGGCTCGTAGCTAGCACATGTTTCACTAAAAATAAATCTAAAAATAAGAAATGAGCCATATTTTGTGCGAAATATTTGAAAAGAAATATAGAACGTTTTCCTTCTAGTTACTGCTGTATTAGTTATGTTAAATAAACTGTGCCGTCAAAGTTTAGGAGTTATGTCACAGAGCTACTAGTTCCTCGTAAAGCTTAAAATAGAAATGAATCTTTTTAAAATTTCCCTGAGGAATGAAAAAAGAAAAAATGAAAAGAAAAGAACAAGAAAGAAGTGAGGATTCCCTGAATTCCTAACATTTTGCACGAAAATCAACATTTTTTTTGTAATATTGCTTACGATGAACTCTTTATTATACATCAATATGTATAATAAAAAGTTTATCATATATATTAATACGCTAAGGATAAATTGTTTGCCACCCTTTAAAAAAAAACCTCACAATTTCTGCACACAAAATATATATTATTTTATAGATAGTTGCTTGCTCTACCGGTATCCACAACTAAAAAATGTACTATTGCTTTTGTATTTGTAAATTAATTAATTATAAAAATTATATATAAACCTAATCAATCCTATCTGTATATCGGCGATAAGTACCGAGCTTCACGTCTTGTTTTATAATACGCGACAGAGTCCTAGCGGGAATCTTTATTTCTCGCGAAAATATTTTTTGCTTCCTAATGGGGTTTCGACAAAGTCTTTAACAGCATTAACAGCCTTTGTAGTTCTAACAACACGCGACCGCCCCGATCTCTTCTGGTCGTCGACAGACGAAGTGTTGCTATATCTGTTGATAGTACGATATACGGACATACGGCTGATACCAAGCTTTTGAAGTGTCACTTTGTACAAGGCGATCACTGCAATCCTATTTTCTTTACCACCCCATTCCATATTGTAATTTGATAATGAACACGAAAAAATATGTGAAATTGTGCAAAATCGAAATAAGTTTTTAAAATAATATACGTGTCCCAATTTCAAAATAATTAAAAAGGTGAAAAAAGAAAAGTTTTTATGTAACAGTATTTATGGCTAGACTAGTTAGATATAAATTGAGAAAATACAGCAATGCTGCCATCTGACGGTTTTAATTTTGAATCAATGTCAATATAATATATTGTTTATGAAGAAGTTTTGCAATAAAGACCACTAGATCACTTAAAAATATGACAGAAACACGAGTTAGATTAATCTTTGGAAAATCTCTGGTTCACGTCATCCGAGGTGTTTTCATACTCTAACTTGTCGTACATCCTATAACGCTAATTCGTTTTTGATCAGAGCTTGTCGTAAATACAATAAGCATTTTGAGAATTTTGATTTATTTCATTTATCTTTCGCTGAATATAAAAAGCAGTTATCGAATTTCATTAAAACAATTTAATGTGGAATCAATTTTATATCGATGATTTGTGCTTTTTTTAGCTTATAATGATCAGCTATAATAAAGTAATGACTTTTTTAGAGCTTTTATGAAATAATAATTGGTTAAAACTTAAACTTAATTAATAAATAAATAAATATTACATCAGCTATCTGCCAGTGAAAGTCCTGTCACAATTGGTTTAACCGTCAGAGATTAGCCGGAACCAACAGATAGACAGACAGGCAGACAGATGGACAAAAATGACTTGTAGAGTTATGAAAATTATTTATTTTATAACTCTGCAAAGTGAACAATAAGTTTTTGTTAAATTCCACACGGACGAAATCGCGGGCACAGCTAGTGTAAAATAAAAAAGTATATTATATATTTTGAGATATCGTATATACTTCAAAATGTAACTACAAAGTAAAGTTGCTTATTGAAAGAAAATATTATTTTTGAATATTTTTTTATTTCATTTTTAGTTTGTTGTGTAGTAGTGTATACTAAAAGAAAATAAAATAAAATACTAAGAGACCCCACTTCAGACTAGTCCAAAAGGTATTCATTGTTGGTTATTTTATTCGAGAACGATTCTATACATATGTAATTTATGTGATACTTTCAGTAAGTTGGGTGGTTTTGAAAAGAAATGTCGCTATTATACTTCTGAAAAAACATTTTGAACTACTTTTGATTTGTTTCCAACCGTGAAGAAAGTCTATCGATAATCTCGGAGTTTATCACGGATTTTAAATCCTCTCAAAACCTAGAAAATATTATTAAATTTACACACACACACACACATATATGTATGTTGTTGTGTTAATACAGAATAAAATTCCCCAATTTTTCCTTTTTTTAAAGCACTTATACTTCATATGTTGAGATCTGAATTGACGAAAAGGATCAGGACTTACGTGGTTAAACAATAGGATATATATACACATACAGCCTTATGCTCTGCAAATTATAAAGATAAATTAATTTCTTTTTAGTTAAAATCAAAGTTCTAGGTGATGTTTCTGGAGCGGAAGGGTCTGTGGTCGCTATAAATAAAGTAGGTAACTTAATTTCAAGTTGAATCGGTACAAGGAGTACTTTTGTTCAGAATACCAGATGTAACTTCTATGCGGGCTACGCACTAAGTTAGGACGCAAATGTTGAATTTAATGTAAATGACGAATAATTCCCACTAATGCCAAATTCCAAACTACTCCATACAAGTTTATATTGGTTTATTAGTTAGGAAAGCGAAAGTAGCTCACTCTGTTAACCTATAAGGATGGTAAAATCGTATATAAAATTTTGTATTAAGATCAGCCAGTTCAGCCTATTGCAGTCCACTGCTGGACATGACTCTCCCCAAGTTCACGCCAGACATCCCAGTTTTGCACACTCCTTATCCAGTTCACACCGGCAATCTTACGTTGATCGTCAGTCCAGCGGGCCGGAGGACGTCCCACACTGCGTTTGCCAACACGCGGTCTCTACCAGGTCACGTCTACTCTAACAGCCATTGGTCCTGCGGACCAGCCCACTTCCACTTCAACTTGCTAATTCTGTTGGCTAAATCGATTACTTTCGTCCTCTCGCAGAACGTCTCGTTTCTAATTCTATTTTTGAGATTAATCCCAAGCATATTAAGGTGAAAGCACTGGAGCAGCGTGGTGTATTAAGCTCTTATCCTTCTCCTACATGGGAAAAGAAGCCTATGCCTATATATTATTTGAGATATTAAAGGTAAAATATATAAATAGGGTAGGCCTAATCATTTTAGAATTTATCACAAACGAAATCTTTTCCTTTTGATATCGTTGTAATTCGTTTTATAATATATTTTAAAAATTATTTCTACGTATAAAGAGTTTCATCTTTCAATAGGCCCACGTTTATTGTGTCACAGTGTGAAGGCGGCGCTAAGTCCGACTATTTTCGGAACATTTTCTAATAGTTTTTCACGACAAATATCTTCGTCAAACAGTAAATTGTGTT
Source organism: Melitaea cinxia (assembly GCF_905220565.1). Classification (NCBI taxonomy): domain Eukaryota; kingdom Metazoa; phylum Arthropoda; class Insecta; order Lepidoptera; family Nymphalidae; genus Melitaea; species Melitaea cinxia. Next base: position 3,441,744 of record NC_059407.1, on the reverse strand, counting down.
AGAACTTATTCATAAGTTTTCAAGCGTTTGAATACACGGCAATATTTTACCGTTTTTTTTTGTATTTGTATATATAAAGGTTACAGACATATATATATTTATATTGCAGTCATCAACCCGCCTGCCCAGCGTGGTGATTATGGGCAACACACATGAGTTCACGCCATTTGGCGCGAACTTGTGGGGCCTATGTCCAACAGTGGACTGCGATAGGCTGAAATGATAAGTGATGATATTTGTATTATATTATTTATAGTAGAGATGTAGTAGATATTATTATTTGTTATATATAATACTATTTGGTATTTATTGTTTAAATCAGGCATTAAATATTCTTCTGCTAGGTAAAGGTTTTTCCTCAATATAGAACACTGCTCTACTGCGGTTAATTTGCGGTTATCAGGTGTTTAAGATAACAACACAGCTGACAGCTAGCTTAACGTGCTGTCTAAGGCACTGTAGAGAGACCCACAAAGATGTATATACACCCAGGCTAGAAACAATGTAAACCAGGATGTAACAAGAGAGAAACTACAATTTAATGTGTATCGTATTAGAGTTAAAATGTTGCCTCAATAATGATTTTCTAATGGTAATTCCATTAAAAGTAAAGTTTATCACTAAAAACTTGTACAATAAACAGCAGCAATAGCAATCAAAATAACAGAATAACGATCTGCGACCACGAGAATCAAAAAATCATAAACCGTCCGGCCGGAGTTCTTACGCCGTGACGACATTGTCATGAATAACACGGAACATTTCGTTTTACGATTTCACAGTGATATTCATTTCTTATGGCCACATTTCATGAGATTACGCATATTTTTACCATCGTTTGTCGTGCTTCATACTTGAAGTGATTTTTGTTTTTTGTTACTGTTTGTTATGTTTACGAATTTATTTCTAACAGATTTTTGCTTTTATGTCTAAGATGTATTAAATCTCTTCTGAATTATATATATTTTTAGTCATTAGTTAGTCAGTTTTGTTAACTATTAACTATTTAGTTATATATAATTTACTACATATTTAAGATTTAATAAATATTTCGCCAGAACTTTGTGTCGAGTTTTTAATCATACGAAGCTTAGTATCAGGTTCAGACTCTTGAGAGAAGAGAATTATAATAACGAAATGAATTATGTAAATTTTGAGAGAATATAATTATGACTAAGCAAAAATCTGATTAAATTTTCTAATTAATGACGTCATATTTTTTATTCTATATGCTATGTTATAATATGTATTTATGTATATATAAAACAGTATTGAAGAGAAATAGGAATAACTTTTTGCATATTCTTACCATACAGACTTCAATGACGCCCACTAAGAGAGCAAAAAGTTTGAGCATCGTTCCTAAAAGGGAATTATAACTCGCAACAGATGTTGACCTACAAACCAATTGAGACGTACCTATAACTAGTATTGCTGTAGTAATAGACTAATAATAAAACTATAAGTAAAATTATAAATTTAGCTTAAAACAGCAAATGCTGTTTAATTTGAAAAATCTTTTGGTTCGTAACAATTTGCTTCTGGACATTTTAGAAACGGAAATTGTAGCAATAATAATTTACATAACATCTTTTAATTACATGTAAAAAATTGACGGTTCTCTTATTAAGACTAGCCGACCCGTGCCCACTTCGTTGGGTGTTTATTATTTTTGTGATGCAAATATATACTAAAGTTTTCATCTCGCTCATATTTCCCCGACCTGATTTACATATACTATTATTTTTTGCATTTTTTTTTGTTCAATAACAAAAAATATAGCCTATACTACTCCTGAATAGTGTAGTTTGCTGTTAGTGAAAGAATTTTCATGATCGGATCAGTATTTGCGAAGATTACCCTCTACAAACATGTAGTGTAGTAACATTTAGTTTATAAGACATGTATTTTCATTATATGTAGGCAGAATAAATCAGAACGTTGTCCGGAACACTTGTGCGCCTTTTACTGTATCTCCCCGTACCTCACACCTCATGGCGACCCTGCCATGCCGTGGCGGTTGCGAGTGTCGGGTGACCGACGCAAAACGCAAACGCGACGGATTCCAGTGTGCCTCGGTGCAACTTTTAAAGAATTTATAATTTATAACGAGCAGTGAATAAAGTGAGACTTTCATTAAAACTATATCTAATTAATAAATAATATGGGGAAAAATTACTCGAAAAACGAAGATAAGGAAATATTAATAACGCAGAATGCCGCTGCAGGGAGTAACACTGGAGGAATTACAGAAATCGAAAGTAACATAAAAACGAGTAATATTTTAATCACCGTGGCCCTAATAATTTTTATTTGTACTATGGTTTACTTGGCATGGAAAAGCTGGAGAAATAAAGAAAGGAAATGGATAGAAAAAAGAATGCAGTCTGAATTTTTTACGAGAATTCGGCAGAGGTTTTCTGGCAGATTCAACCCTACAAACGCTGACGGAGGAGATACGGTATAGTGAAAAGTGAATAGTGAAAGTAAAAGTTAAAAAGTAATAATAATATAAATGAAAAGTGAAAATATGTGAAGTGAAAACCTTTCCCTCCCCTCTATTGTTAATTTCTGTGTATAGATTTCATACCATATTTACGTAAAATATGTAAGAACTATGTGTAATATTGACTGTAAGTTTAAAACTATATGGAAAAAGAATTAGAAATTATTTTAAATAAGTTAAGTGAAATTCAAATTGATTTAAGGAAATTAGGTCCCACTAGAAGATTACAATATACAGATAATGTGAATAAAAAAATTGTAAAAGCTGAAAAACTATTTCGTGAATATAAAGATATTATTAATATTTTTAACGAACAAAAATGTAAAGTTGAATTAAAAGATTATGTTTATGGAATATTAGAACGCATTGAATTAGTATATAATAAAATTTTAAGTTACAAAATTAATTGTGTGGATAGTATAATGGAAAAATCGGAAATAACAAAAATGGATAGGTTCGACTTAAAAACTGCTACTTCTTTAATTCCCGTAATGGATAATACGGAAGAAACTACTGAAAAAATTATTGACGGAATTGAAATGTATGATGAATATCTTGTAGATTTCACACAGAAAAAATTATTAATTTCATTTGTATTAAAAACCAGGTTAACTAAATGTGCTAAATTAAAATTAAAAAGCGAATATAGTGATGTAAAGAGCTTAATCCATGATATTAGAAATTCTTTATTAACAAAAAAATCAGCAAATGCGATACTTAGCCAATTAAATAACTTATCTCAAAATAATATGTCAATTCATGAGTATGGAGATAAATTATCTGAGTTATTTGTAGGCCTCACTATAGCACAGAGCAACGGAAACCCGAAGGCTTGTGAGATATTGAGACCTATTAATGAAAAATTAGCGATTAAAAGATTTGCAGATGGATTACGTAATAGGCGACTCAGCACAATTATATCAGCTCGAGACTACTCCGAGTTGAAGGATGCAGTCCGTGCTGCTGAAGACGAGGAGTTGGGACAACCTTCATCGTCTAACAATATATTCAACGCGCAAAGAAGAGGTAATCGAATCCCCTACTATAGGTCTTCCCAAAGAGGCAGAGGCGGACGAACCAATAAAACTAATTTTTACTCACATCGTGGACGGAACAACAATCTCAATAATACCCCTCGTACAGGTATGTATGTTAAAAATAATTATAATAATTCAGGATATTATTCTAACAAAAACCACTCGACCCCGACTCGAGGTCCCCGTCGAATTTACAATAGTAGCGGTAACCGTAGTAAGCAAAATATTTGTTCGGTACAACTTGAAGAAGAAAAAACTACTGAACCGAAACAGTTTTTTCGGGACTAAAAATTATATTTTAAATTACGAAAACAATGTAAAATACATATTCTTAAATATCTATAGTAAAAAATGTTCGTGGTTACTAGATACCGGTGCATCTTTATCGGCTATTCGTAGTAGTATATTATCGAAACATACACCGATACATAAAGACCCTATAGTCATTAACGGTATAGGTGGCAAGACATATTCAGAGGGTTATGTTTATTTAACTTTACAGGCGTTAGATGGAACTAATTATGAACACAAATTTTATTTGTTTGAGGAATTACCTTGTAAATCAGATGGAATAATTGGGTTAGATTTTCTAAACAATTTTTATTCGATTATCGATTTAGAGAAAAATATATTAATGTTAACAAATGAAAAACAAAGCCAGATACCATTATATACTTCACCTAAATTATGTACAGACTATATAACGATACCAGCACGATGCGAAACTATTCATTATATAAAGTTAAATTCAGATGTGAAAGAAGATAGTGTGATTGTACAGGAAGAATTACAAGAAAATTTATTTTTAGCTAGTTTAATAGTAAAACCAAAAAATAACATAATACCTATTAGATTAATGAATACTAGTGACAAAGAAATTATTATTCCAATTTTTCAACCTCAGCTATTACCATTAAAAGAGTATAATGTTTGTTCTTTTGATAAGTGTACTTCGAACTCTACACGTGCAAAAACATTGTTGCAATCTTTGAAACTTGATCACTTAGGTACAAGTGAACGTAACAGTATAGAGAGTATTTGTTCAAAGTATGCTGACATATTTTATTTACCCGGTGATAAGCTTACGACTACTAACTTGTGTGAACAATCAATTAATTTGAAACGAAATGTAAATCCAGTTTATATAAAACCATATAGATTACCACATAGTTTAAAACCTGAAGTAGATAAACAAATTAAACAAATGTTAGCTGATGACATAATAGAACCATCACAAAGTGAATGGTCCAGTCCGATATTGTTAGTACCCAAAAAATCAGATGACAAAAATAATAAAAAGTGGAGATTAGTTATAGACTATCGAAAGTTAAATGAAGTAATACAGGATGATAAATTTCCATTACCAAACATAACAGAGATATTGGATTCGTTATCAGGCGCAATTTATTTCTCTCATTTAGACCTAAGTCAATCATATTATCAATGTTCATTAAAACCCGAATCTAGACCAATCACATCATTTACAACTAGTACAGGTCAGTTTCAAATGAAACGTCTACCTATGGGGCTAAAGATCAGTCCCAGCGCTTTCTCTAGAGTCATGTCAGTAGCTATGTCAGGTCTTAACTATATAAATTGTTTTATTTATTTAGACGATTGTGTTTGCTTCGGAAGAAATTTAGAATCACATAATAAAAACTTAATAGAAATTTTCGAACGCTTACGTAAAGTCAATCTCAAACTAAATCCGAGTAAATGTCAATTCTTAAAAACAGAACTATTATATTTAGGCCATACGATATCCTCTAAAGGAATTCAACCAGACCAAGACAAAATTAAGACTATTCAAAATTACCCAATACCGACGAACGTCGATGAGTTGAGACGTTTTGTGGCAATGTGTAATTACTATAGAAAGTTTATTAAAAATTTTGCTGAATTAACTAATTGTTTAAATAAACTTTGTAGGAGGAATGTCAAATATGAGTGGACTGAACAATGTGAGATATCATTTAATATTTTGAAAAATGCTTTAATAAATCCACCCATTCTACAATACCCTGATTTTTCAAAAGAATTTATATTACAAACTGATGCTTCAGGGACAGCAATAGGTGCAGTACTTTGTAATAATAACATGAGAGCTGTAGCATATGCTAGTAGACCTTTGAATAAAGCTGAATTAAATTACCCAACTATACAGAAAGAACTACTTGCCATAGTTTGGAGTGTAAAATATTTTCGACCATATTTATTTGGACGTACTTTTACTATTATGACGGATCATAAACCCCTTATATACCTATTTGGACTAAAAGACCCTTCAAGTAGACTTTTAAAATTTCGGTTAGCACTAGAAGAGTATGATTTTAAAGTAGTATACGTGAAAGGTAAAGAAAATGTAATAGCGGACGCTTTATCGCGAATAAGTATGACTTCCCAAGATTTGAAAGCTATGAATGAAAGGTTATTAGCAGTAACAACAAGAGCACAGGCTAAGAAAGTAAAAGAGGCAGAAAGAAAGAATGAAAGTGGAGATGATAGAATGATAAGCGATATTCCAAGTATTGACCCGAACAATTGGCCTGATCAACCAAGTGTTGTGGAAATACTTAGAATACCGAGTGGATCAGTTGAGTTAAGTTTAATACAAGGAAAAGAACTAAGGAAAATGAAAGAGAAAAAATATATGAATGTCGAATCTGAATGTTTCGCATTTAATAAAAATAAAAATATATTATATGTTAACCTTGATTTTAAAGCACATTATACGCGAGACGTTTTTGTGGAAAAATTGAGGAAAATATGTGAAAAGTTAGAAATTAGAGAAATATGCATTATAAAGAAAGAAGATAACGCGTTATTTATAAGGAGTCTTATAGAAGAAATAAAAAGTAAAAATAAATATAACGGTCCAAGGATTTGTATTTTGAAAGGTATAAAAAGAATAGATAGTGACGAGGAAAAACAATTTATTATGAACGACTATCATCTGCTACCCACAAGCGGACATGCTGGGATTCGCAGAATGGTAAATAACATAAAACGTAAATTCTACTGGCCAGGAATAGAAAATGATGTTAAGAGTTACGTTAGAAAGTGTGAAAAATGTCAAAAAAGTAAACATTCTAGGCATATTAAGGAACCCCTAGTTATTACAACCACAGCTAGTTCTGCTTTGGAAAAAGTTTTTCTAGACATAATAGGTCCATTAGATAGAGATTTAGAAGATAATAAATATATATTAACAATACAATGTGAATTAAGTAAATTTGTAGAGGCATATCCTCTTAGAAATAAGGAAACGGTAAGTATAGCTAAGAATTTTGTGAATAATTTCATTTTAAGGTTCGGAATCCCAAAGGTCATCACTACGGATCGTGGAACTGAATTTGTATCGGATACAATGGAACAGGTTTGTAAGTTACTAAATATAGAAAAACTAAGTTCTACTGCATACCATCATCAAACTATTGGTTCTCTTGAAAATGCACATAAACATTTAGGTTCATTTTTGCGCATACAATGTGATAACCATCCAGAGACATGGAGCCAATGGCTACCATTTTGGTGTTTTACATATAATAATACAATTCACTCAAGTACAAGATATGCACCATACGAGTTAGTTTTTGGAAAATCATGTGAAATACCTAGTAGAATTTCTTCTGACATTGAACCTTTATACAATCCAGACAATTACAGTTTAGAATTAAAGTACAGGTTACAGACAGCTAATAGGGATGCGAGAGAAAATTTGTTAAAGTCTAAAGAGAAAAGAAAACAGAAATATGATAAAAAGGTAAATAAAATAAAATACAAACCAAATGATATGTTATTAGTAAAAAATGAAACAGGAGGAAAATTAGATACCTTGTATAATGGCCCGTATTTAGTTATTGAAGAGCAGGAACCAAATGTAAAAATTTTGAGAAATAATAAAATTGAAATTATTCATAAAAATAGAACAAAACTTTTTGTAAAAGATAAATAATTAATGTTTATTTCTAAATCATTTCAAATTATTGTATACTATATTTAGATACATACTAATTGTTTTATTACTATTACTTTTACTTATTAAAACTTTTCATATTTACATTATATACTTATACAAAAAAAAAAAAAACTTAATTATGTAATTAATTTTTATTTTTTTATTTTGCCCCGGTGGTGTAGTGTAGTAACATTTAGTTTATAAGACATGTATTTTCATTATATGTAGGCAGAATAAATCAGAACGTTGTCCGGAACACTTGTGCGCCTTTTACTGTATCTCCCCGTACCTCACACCTCAAACAAACAAAGTTAGAAACTTTACCTCTTTATAATATTAGTTGCTATTTTTTATGAAAAAAAAAGAAGAAATGCTGTGTATGCACGTACCCCTCAGCCATCATATCATCCATAAATATATTTATTGAGAAATGAATACGTAAAAAAAAAACTATTGTAAATAATAAATTCCAAAATGACTGTCCAATTATTTTTGCCTCCCTCATTATATGGATCCCTCTCAAATTAAAGACTTTATTGAGATGAATACGGAAGAACAAAATTACTCTTTTAATTACGGCAGGGCCGAAGATAATTGAACAAAATTCTTAGTTATCTGTAAAAGTCCTAAATATTTAATGAACAGACGCAATTTTTTTTTACCGACTTCAAAAAAAGGAGGAGGTTACTCAATTCGACCGTATATATATATATATATATATATATATATATATATATATTTTATGTATGTTCGGAGATAACTTCTTCGTTTATGAACCGATTTTGATAATTCTTTTTTTGCAAGGAAATACTACAACAACCTGGCTACAATAACAAATACAAACAACACACACACAACAAACAAGTACAAAAAATATTATTAGATATGTCAAAACAAAAACAGAATAATAACAGTATTCAACCTAATAGTCAATGAAACAAATTATGAAAGAAAACTGAATACAACTTACGAGTAGATACTAGAGTAGTTATTGTTTTACTTGGCACCGACTTCAAAATTATAAAATATTTATTTAATGATTTCTGATTAACTAAATCAAAATACGAATTACTTTGTACTAAGTAAATTTATTTTTCACTTTTTAGTTTCCTTTTTGAAGTCGGTTTTTTTTGTTAATTAACTCACAAGAACGTAAAACCAGTTTGTATAATATTGAAAAACTCTTTTATAGATATTTGCGTGAATATTTCAGAATTTATCTTAGTGTATCCAAATAATATAAAAACAGGTATAGACCACAGAAAAAATATTTGAAAAGCTTATATTGAACTGACATATACATATTTTCATATGAATGCTAATAAGGACGAAGTCGCAGGTGGGTACTGTTACCATAAAATGTTTTATTTTATTAAATAGGAGATATGAAGGATTTCATTTTATACGAGTAGTAAAGCGATTTTAAATATTTTCTAACCGAAAATTGGTTTGAAAATGAACTTTCATATCATTTCTATTGAATTTGGAGACTCCGAAACCGCTTGTACAGAAATTCACGAAGCACTTATATATTTCAAAATTGAATTTTAGTTATGTGGTTGAAGTACATTTGAATTTATAATAAATCTACCCAGATCTAAAGTAGTAGTTTAAAAACTACTATTCATTTACAACATTTTAATGCTCTAACCTCCGACACAATTTATATTAATTTTGCTTAAATAACAGACCGTTTCCTAGAGAAACTTGAAAGAAATAAAAAATGAACGAATGTTTCCATGGCAAATTAAATTTCTGAAGGTAGTAAATGTGGAAACTATAACATTTTATAAGATATTTTAAGCGATACAAGTTTTTCGAGATTAATTGGATGTAAGTAATACAAATAGAAAATATTTTAAATATTTGTAATTGTTGAATGATATTTAAAAGTGATATTGTTCTACAGTTAAAGAAAGCCTTGTTCCTTTTTATTAGTCGAAGATCCGACTTAGAAAGGACTCACAGTGGGTGATTTGACCCAAAAAGTTGGTCAAAATTCAAAAATTCAAAATTTAAAAATATTAGAAAAATTGCTACATAGTCATAGATAAGGACATAATGAATGATATACCGTAAACTTTCATTCACTCTTGCTTCGTTAAACATATCAATCAATCGTCATTTTACCTTCTCGTTTAGATCGTCTTTGTTCTATACGGTTTGCTGCGAAAAAATAATTGAAATTTATATTTTATTTGGAACAAGATTAAGTGAAACTGAACTTTTTTATACAATGGACCTTTATGCACCAGGTATGTGTAATTAATTTTTATTAGTAACTTGGTATTATATTGCTTAGTATCTTTAGAAACAAGTTTTTTTCTAACTACCTTCAACATATTATTTATTTTATTCAAAGATTCAATACTTAAGTTTTTTAAATATGTTTCCCGAATGGTCGCAGCTTGTATTTTTTTTCTACTATTAACATAATGAGTTGTAAAGAGTTGTAAAGAGAATATCAATGACGAGAAAAAAAATATCAAGTGTTGGTCGTCCCTCTAAAGACTGAAGACTTATCGGAGCGTAGCAAACGTCGCGACGTTTATTGTCCCTTGCAGTCAATCTCGATTCATTTTCAAAAATTTATCTTCTGTTCTTTTTGCAGTTATCCACCGTGACTTCATTTCCGACTTTAGCTTTGAAAATTTAATGGATAAATGTTTTCCTTTCCTTACTATTTAAACTGTATTTATTTATTATTATTTCTTGTACCTTATCTATTTTTTCGCTAAAACTCTTCTCATTTATGTTCTTAGTCATCATATATATACTGTGTCTTGATAAAACAGTTAACCCAGAAGAACCTACAACCATAAAATACGGTAAATAAATATCTGAACGCAAATAAAACTTTGCTTTGTAAAAGAGTCAATTTAATTAAAAAAATATCATTTCAAAAGTGGCACTTATTGGCACCTAAATTTTATGTAATTCTCTTTACAACTCATTATGTTAATAGTAGAAAAAAAAATACAAGCTGGGACCATTCGGGAAACATATTTAAAAAACTTAAGTATTTAATCTTTGAATAAAATAAATAATATGTTGAAGGTAGTTAGAAAAAAACTTGTTTCTAAAGATACTAAGCAATATAATACCAAGTTACTAATAAACATTAATTATACATACCTGGTGCATAAAGGTCCATTGTATAAAAAAGTTCAGTTTCACTTAATCTTGTTTCAAATAAAATATAAATTTTAATTGTTTTTCGCAGCAAACCGTATAGAACAAAGACGATCTAAACGAGACGGTAAAATGACGATTGATTGATATGTTTAACGAAGCAAGAGTGAATGAAAGTTTACGGTATGTCATTCATTATGTCCTTATCTATGACTATGTAGCAAAATTTTCTAATATTTATAAATTTTGAATTTTTGAATTTTGACCAGCTTTTTGGGTCAAATCACCCTCTGTGCGACTTCACCCATCTGTTTAACGGATAAAAATTATTTGTATATTCACTTTATAAAGTTGGCCTGGCCCTTAATTAATTAAAAACAAAAATATTCTTTATTTAAAATTCCATTAATGAGTTTATACAATATATTTAATGCCAACATACCAATACTATGAAACCTTGTAGAAAATGCAAACGTATTGTATATTTTCCTAGCATGACTATTGGATTACCTGTTTATACCTGTCGACTTGTTCTAGTTTCTAGATAGGATCTTTGACTACTTCGTTCGCATTTGGAAGATATTAATGATATTAAGAGAGGGGGAGGGGAGGTAAAGACGTAAAACGGCATATTTACGATGATCATTGTTAAGAAGTTTACAATGTATTCGTGATTATAGCTTTTAAAACAGAGTTGATATATGAAAAGACTCGTAAATAGTCATAACTGTTTAGAATAAATATGAAAATATATTGCGTTTTAAGAGTTAGTAATATATAATATTTGTTTAATTATTTTATAAGTTTGTTAGAATAGTTTATAATTATGTTCGAGTAAACAATACATGTGGTTACACAGTACTCAATTTAACTCAAAACGACTATCTCCCCTTTATAAAAAGTTCCATTAAGTGAGATTAAACTGAAACTGGAGTTTAAGCTTTAAATATTCACTACTGTCAACTTTTTGTACTAAATATTTTTACGAATTTGCGTGCCCCTAATATATTTTAATAGTATGTAAATATTGTTTATGCTATGTGAAATACTGTTTTACTCATATACATTTGCACACAGTATATTTAACGAAGTTTTCATCCAATTTGTGCTCCAGCGTGCATTTTGATAATTCGGTTTATCATATCGATTAAATGAAATAAATGAACGTTATTTTTTTATTTATAGCATTTGATCGCTTTGAATAATGAGTAAATCAGGTATTGTGTTTAATGATTGTGGTAGCATTTAAATTTGTAATTGTGACAATTATTAAAATATTGGATTTCTTATTGTTTATTGGCTTAACAGAACTTAACTTTTACCGGAACAGTACACAGATGGTGACACCATCTTCCGAATGGTTAATACCTATTCTTTTACGTCAGTCAGTCGCTATCTTTGTTATCTATTTTGCAGGGTAGTTATGCAAAAAATACTGTTATCATTTAATGTGTGCTTCTAATAATTTTATAAGATTGTATCATTTATTATTATTTCTTGAAGTACCGAAAAAGCATAGAAATGGAGACACCACCTTCCGAATAGTCAATACTAATTTTCAGATTGGTCAGTCGCCATCTTTGTCACGTATTGGCAGGATTGTGGTCCTATAAACATGATCATTTGTAAGTGAAGAAGCAGTTATTTTTGAATTATTGTGCGGCTGATGTTGCTACTCGATAAGTGGTGTATAAGTGAATAGTTTGATAACGTATACAGTGTAGTTAAAAGTGTGTATTGTGAATGAAAGACTATAGATTTGAAGTAAGAAATAAATGTTTCGTTGAGTGTTTTCAGTCGTGTTCTACAATTGTTTATTCCTTATAATTTATTCTATATCTGACAATTTATTTTGCTACTTTTTTGTAACGAATTTGTTTTCTATTATTATTAATTTAAGGGGATATATGTGTTAACAAAAATATGTTGAAGTACGATGCTAAATTTGTAAGTAAATAATTTACAAAACTGTGCACTGTTTGGTGATGGTTCTTTCATATTTAAAGAGTGAAATTAACACATACAAACATATATAACTTGTATTCAACTGGAAATTATATTTTGTAAAGGAAGTAAAAAAGAAACAAAAGCTAGTATGTAATTATGTCGTTTTCGAAGTTCACTTCTCAATTTTAACTTCCATTTGTGATTTGTTGATTAGAATTACGTCAATATTTATATCACCATTTCGGAAATTCCATCATTCATAGGGTAAAGCGGATGAAAGGTTTTTATGGTAATTTTCCAATTTCAACGATAGAAGTGTAAAGTTCATTTTCGAATTTTTGATTAAAAATAAACAAACATTACAGCAGTTTTAGAAATACGATCTTTTTCCCATTCCCCCCCGAGATGATGTTTAATTGTAATGAAATTCCATTCGAATGTTCGTCATTTTTGGTGTTAGATGTCTAAAGTTTTGATTGTGATTTTGATTATAAACAAATACGCACTATGGATGTTTGAAAATTCCACGTCACAACAACACATATAATTATGACAACATACACTTGGACGTTGTGATCCATGACATAGTTGCCTTCACTTTCAGAGAGCAGAAAGTTTGTGTTGAAACTATGTCTTTCTTTAAGTTAACTAGTTGTCGCCCAGAGGTCGAAATTCGACCATAATTAAAAATTAAAATTAAAGAAAACCAAAAAATAATGAATATAAAGAACCTTTTCTTAAAAATTTTCAATTTGACTACAGACTTTGCCGATTAACAAAAAAGTATAATAAGCGTGTGTGTGTCAAATACGTGGTAGTGTTTGTAATGTTTTTTTTATTGATTTAATGTACTTTTTATAAATAATTAAAAAAAAAATATGAGAATTCTGCACTACTTATCTATATAAACTACTAGCTAACCCGTGCCCACTTCGTTGGGCGTTAATTATTTTTGTGATGCAAAGTTTCCATCTCGTATTCTCGTATCGCTCGTAATTCTCCGACTTGATTTACATATACTATTATTTTTTACTGATTTTTTTGTTCAATAACAATAAAATATAGCCTATATCACCCCTGAATAGTGTAACTTTCTGTCAGGGAAAGAATTTTCATGATCGGATCAGTATTTGTGAATCCCCTACAAATAAACAAAGTTAGAAACTTTACCTCTTTATAATATTAGTATAGATAAAGTGTACGAAGCATGCTCCTCCGTCCGCGTAGTTTTCGTAAAAAGGGGTACAAAGTTTTTGCCTCACGTATTAATATATAATTTAATAATATAAATAACATGTCTATGCTTACTTATTGTCACTACTCACTGTGTATGTGTATTTATATGTTTATGTATTTGTATATATATATATATATATATATATATATATATATATATATATATATTGTATTATCGTATATAAGTATGAATGTATGTATGTATGAAATGTATATGTATTTTGATTGAACTTTATTACCGATGCGCAAGCCCGTTACACAGTTAGCTCCTTTCTGTTGGGTAGTCTGGAAGAGATTGCTATTTAGTCATAAGACCGCCCATTGCACTGTATGTATTTAATGTTTAGGTTTGCCATTTATGCTAGTTTTAGTTACAATAAAGTTGTTTACCATTATTTATTATTATACTGGATGTCACTCCGACCGTTTAATATATAATAGACACATATAATATAATAAATTATATAAAAAATATAATAAATTTACATATACTTATTTATTTATTAAAGGCATGCCAACTAAGTATATAATAAAGCTTTCTACATTAAAACAATACCACTAAGTTATACAATTACTCACAATATATATAAGTGGGTAGACGATTACGCCCCGGCAGGGATTATTATTATTATTATTATTATACAAATAAATAAAATTGGAGTGTCTGTTTGTAATATTAAAATAATCGCTTTTTACTAAATGCATATAGATGTATACACGGTACATATACCACAATAACAGTTTTTACAATTTTTGTCTGTCTGTCTGCCTGTTTGTTCTTGCTAATCTCTGAAACAGCTGGACCGATTTTGACCGTACTTACACTGGCTGATAGCTGATGTAAGGCGTAACTTAGGCTACTTTTATTGTAGAAATTTATTTATTTTGTATCTCTGCGAGCTGAACAATATTTATTTTTTAATTCCACGCGGACGAAGTCGCGGGCTCAGCTAGTTATTAATATAACTAGAATAGTCGTTTGAATACCTCTAAATTTTAGAACATGTGACATTTTCATCGTTTCTTTTACTTACCTTTTTAGGTAATTAAGTTAGCTTTACTTGTAGGTATAGTCTTACATTTCCGTGTGAGCAAAATTGTTTCCAATTACAAGGCATATGGAAGATTGTCTATTCTGATATTAAAACGCTATTTCTTCAAAATCATAAAGTAAAAATCTTATGATCTAACTTTATGCAGAGTTTCTATTTAAGCTGCAAAAATCATGCTATGACAACAGAGTGGAAAAGTAAACGAAAATACCATAATAAAGGATTCAGTTTAAGTTACAAAGAATATCAGGCTATAAAAGTGGTTTTTTAGTCATAACGCTCTGAAAATCACGTTTTGACGAGAAAAAGCGGAGCAGTAAGCAAAAACGCTGCAAAGAAGGATTTGTATTTGAGTTACAAGAATGTTAAAGCTATTTTGTAGCTCGTTTTCTTAAACGCTTAAGTAATTTATAACGTTAATTGCAAATAACGCCAGGTAATTGACCCCAGAGAATTAATGAGAAAGTTTCACACATTTTTTAGCTTGCTACAATTTATTTCAATTCTTAAAACCTACTTGTGTAGCGTTCTAGTGTTAAATACTCCAGACAATTAAAATATAATTTACTTTAAAAAGTTATTTTTATAAGACGTTGGGAGTTTTCTACAAGACCTATTTCCCTCCGGCGCGGGGTAAGACAGGGGGATGTAATATCACCGAAACTGTTTACCACCGCGCGAGAGGATGTTTTTAAGACCTTGGATTGGGGGGAACGGGGCATCAACGTCAACGGTGAATTCATCTCTCACCTTCGTTTCGCCGACGATATTGTCATCTTTGCGGAGACGCTGGATGAGTTAGGCCAAATGCTGGCCGGCCTAAACGAGTCCTCCCGACGTGTCGGTCTCTGTATGAACTTGGATAAGACGAAAGTTATGTTTAACAACCAAGTCATACCGATACCGGTATCGGTCGATGGTACCTTTCTCGAAGTTGTTCAGGATTATATTTACCTAGGCCATACTATCCAACTAGGCCGCAACAACTTCGAGAAGGAGGCCGATAGGAGGATTCGGTTGGGCTGGGCGGCGTTTGGCAGACTCCGTCGAGTCTTCACTTCGAAGATTCCGCAATGCTTGAAGACAAAAGTTTTCGAGCAATGCGTCCTGCCTGTGTTAACATACGGAGCCGAGACGTGGACACTGACCAAGGGACTGGTCCACAAGCTTAAAGTCGCTCAACGTGCAATGGAACGGGCTATGCTTGGGGTCTCTCTCAAAGACAGGATTAGAAATGAGACTATCCGCGAGAGAACGAAAGTAACCGACATAGCCCACAGAATTAGCAAGTTGAAGTGGCAGTGGGCTGGTCATCTGTGTCGCAGGACCAATGGCCGTTGGAGTAGACGGGTCCTAGAGTGGAGACCGCGTCTTGGCAAACGCAGTGTGGGACGTCCTCCGGCCCGTTGGACCGACGATCTACGTAAGATTGCCGGTGTAGGCTGGATGAGGATTGCGGAAGACCGGGATGTGTGGCGCGAACATGGGGAGGCCTATGTCCAGCAGTGGACTGCGATAGGCTGAAGTGATGAAGTGAT
Organism: Melitaea cinxia; assembly: GCF_905220565.1. Classification (NCBI taxonomy): domain Eukaryota; kingdom Metazoa; phylum Arthropoda; class Insecta; order Lepidoptera; family Nymphalidae; genus Melitaea; species Melitaea cinxia. The sequence goes on along the minus strand of NC_059407.1, from coordinate 3,425,338 downwards.
GGGAGTTTTCTTAAAATCGTAATATGTTGTCGTTATAACCCATTGCTGGGGGGCATATGCTTCTGTCCCCATGTAGGTGAATGATCAACATAATGTACATCACAACATCTGTATGGCCAATATTAATGTTTGTCATGTGCGGGGTTCGAACCCGCAACCGCCAACCCAAACAGCCACAAACCAATACTGTGACCGTTGCGCCTATGCGGCGTCACTAACTGTGTATTGTCATTGTATCTGTGTATGTCATTTATACGATTTTATAAGTTGTTTGTCATAAAATAAAAAGCGAAAAAATATGATAGATAATTATTCGTATAAATATCAATAAGTAGTATAATAAAAATGTAAATATGTTATATATAAATATGTTACTAATTATAATAACGTCTACATATATGTATATTTAGTATTTTCAGGAGTTTCGCTAGTAATATTGCGATGCGCTGGAAATTCAGAGCTAGACTAAAAATCATCCTTTCACATGATTTTGCAGTACGCTATAAACGTACAGCGGTTTTTATTTTAAAATTCAAAGACTAAACTGACTTTATACACAGTTTCTCTCAGTATAGCAAAGCTGAAATAAAACGCTAAAAACATTTTTATCTGTTTCATAGAGACGTTAATTTACGTAAGACAAGTATTTAAGTTATTCGCAAATTAATTGTGATGCCATCTTTTGTAGATTCAATAGAATGAAAGAGATGACCACGAATATTTAGTGAACTGACTTAGTTCGTACAGACTCTGGTTTATAGACGTCCAAAAAATTTTATAATTTTTAACCCGTGGGGCTTATTCTTATTAATTTTTTAAATTTCTGTAGGACTGTAAGACACACTAAAGCCGTGCGAGATGCACTGTTCTTTGGATAGATCAACTTTTTATGAGTCAACCAATTCTAAATTCATATTAGAAATGTTAAAACAAACTATTATAAAAATATAAATTGTATTAAGGTTTTTAAGAAAAAAAAAATATAACTACTTAAACTACATTTAAGAATAATCGTCTCCATCTTTTTCTTGAGCTGCCTTGTCTGATTTCTTCTGAAAGTTTCCACGATGTCCGCGAATTGTCTGGCTGATAAGCGGTCACTATTCGAAATAAGATGGCCACAAATCCCTTTGAAATAAGATATCTTGAACCTTGAAATAAAAATAAAAAGTTCATGGATTATTTCTTTGTGATGATTCTTGTTAAGGTTTTAAAAAATAATAAAATAGTTTTAAGGGTAAAAATACTGAGGAGATCATTTTGAATTAAATTGTTTTGTCTCCCAAAGAATCCTACAAATTATTTACGAATTCGATTTAGTAGTGAAATGGTTTCGAATACAATTCTTACTGTTACGTCTTTTTGTTTTGTATTTAACCTGTTAAAATAATTGCTTGATAAAATAAGACATTTAAAAGACATTTAAACATTTAATAAATTAATAAATATATTTATTTATATCCTAGTTCTTATATATATTTAGTTCAATTGCTATGTATTGTTATTTGTGCTGTTGGTTTTCCGAATATTAAATAAATAAAAAAGACGTGACTGCGTGACTGCTTCAGTATATATAACAAATATAAAATGAGCCACTTTTGTACAGAAGAAGAGATTACCAAAGTAGCCTTGGAGCTAACAAGTCGTCTCATTTTATCTGACATTACATTTATCATTTACATTATTATAATAATTTTTATCTTAAACTTAATTAAACAAGTTCTTACAGAATACCTATTTTTTGAATGAGTAATTAAAATGACATTCAAACACATCTTTTTACTAAAAGTTTTCTTTAAATTAACTTAAAGTAAGAATTAAAAAAGTAAAGTAAGATTGCCGATGTAGGCTGGATGAGGATTGAGGAAAATCGGGATGTCTCGCGCGAACTTGGGGAGGCCTATGCCCAGCAGTGGACTGCAATTGCTTGAGCTGACTGACTGACTGACTGAACTTAAAGTATTTCTCAATTAAACATTTTAAAGTTGTAATTATCTTCTTAAATATTTACTAAATAAGAATCTGTTTTCGGGCAAACATTAATTGTTAGTACTAGTAATGATAAAAAAAAAATTAATACCGTACATATTGATAACTATTTTATTAAAACCAGTGAAGCTAGTGACGTGACTCACGTGACTCCTGCTTAAGTGAATTACATGCGTGCAATTTATCTTTTTAACGTTTTATACCTGGACTTATTACTAAATTTTACAAAACAACAAAGATCAAATTTATCTGACTATTTTGGTCTTTGATCATATTATAGGACTGACTGACTTATTGTTAAAAGTAATCTATACTCATATTATACAGCTCAAAAGCTTGTAATCTTACGAATGGCTGAAGGTTATTTCTTTTCTAACAAAACCTCGGGACACGGTTAGTAAATAAATAAAGAATAAATCACACTGACACTTGTATTACTTTCCAAGATAAAAGTAAATTATTTGTTATTTATTGAAGTTGGTGAATATTGTTTTTTAATGCATGCATGCATTCAGTCTGTATCATCCCACTGCTCCTGGCTCACTGGCCTCTTTCCCCACGTAGGAGAAGGTTTTTTTAATACCGTACATACCTATAATAATTGTGTGTATTCGTATAAGTCGAAAATTGGCTAGGTAAGAAAATCCGAGCAATGTTTGTACCGCAGCACTATTGTAAACTCATATTTCTCAGAAATTGCGTCCACTTTTACGACTCCATTTGGCTTTGGTAGCGAAGCTTTCAATATTATATTGATTATAACGTCTAAACGATTAAACATTGAATTTATGTATTTTTTTACTATTTCATTATTTATTATCCTTTTTAATTTAACTAACCAAAGCATATTAAAAGTAGTGCGCATATATTTTTTTGTGTTAAAGTATGTATGTAAAATTATTCTGTAATATACTTTTAGTTAGTATTCTATTGTTTTGCTCTAAATACGAGTGATGGATGAGATCGAGTAAAGTCAGAGAGTGTTAGTCGGAGCGTAGACCTTGATATAAATAAATAAAAAATAAAATTACACACAGCAAAAACGACGCTTTAAGACATAATACAAAATTTTTGACTTTGCAATAATTAACTTTTAATAGAGAAAGTTTTTAAAATCGTAATATTTTATTGCGTACTGAACAGTCAGAAATATTTAAATCGATAAAGTTAATACATTTCTTATTGTATGAAAACCTTAAAAACCAGGCTAACTTAACAGCCTTGCAGTAGTAAAATCGCTGGAAGATTATGATAGATAACCGGACATTTTCAGATTATTGTCACTACTAGATCGAAGGTTTAAATGAAGATAGGAATCGCTGTCAGGAATCGTAAAACGGTCCCCGGTCCATAATAATATGTAGGGGATGGATACCCATGAAGAATAAAACACAGTGTGTTAATTACTGCTTAAGTTAATTGAAAATCATCACCATCCTCAAATTGTACCAAATGTCTAGAAACGTAATCAAACTTACACAATAATAATATAAACATAAATAAATAACTTCCTAACTAATTAGTAATAATTTCTACTTAAACTTTGTTACGCACATACACATATAATGATAAACAAACTGTTGTTGTATAATCGATGTAGTAGTACTTTAACACGTTTATCTCTAATTATCAGAACAACCTAGCAAAATACAAAAGTTCTTTAAAATCATTAGAGAAGTTACAAATATGTAATGATATATAATAGGTCACGCACGGTCATTATATCTAAAATTTTTGGTACCTATTAGAACAGAAGCTTACACAATTATATTCGACATTGTTATTTTTTACTAATTTCTTCTACTTGGCATCACACTTAAAAGAATGATTATGAAAATGTGCAAAATGAAAATATAGATGCAAGCGTATAGATGAGTAAAACGTATTTGCGTTTCGTATCGCTCTGTTTGCTCACGCTGCAATTGTTTACACTTCCGAGCCATAATGAGGTACGGCCGTACAATAACCGGCTTATTAATGATCGAATATAACGTGTAATCTGTAAGCTATATTGGAATTTACATTATTTAATACTGCTATTTAAGAGGTGTATTGCTGTGTAATAATGCAAAAATGCTGCTGTGCTGTGCTGTGTGGTTACGGCATAAAAGAATATAGCCACCCCTTCTTTTCCCGTGGGTGTCGTAAGAGGCGACTAAGAGATAACACAGTTCCACTACTACCTTGGAACTTAAAAAAACGACCGATGGCGGGATAACCATCCAACTGCTGGCTTTGAAATACACAGGCCGAAGACGGGCAGCAGCGTCTTCGGTGCGACAAAGCCAGGCGTGCGGTCACTAACCCGCCTGCCCGGCGTGGTGACTATGGGCAAAACACATGAGTGCACGCCATTTTTGGCGTGAACTTGTGGAGGCCTATGTCCAGTAGTGGACTGCGAAAGGCTGCTGTGATGTGATGAATGCAAACATTATATTATGACGGAGGAGTTTGTGCAAGTTTCAGAACTTTTTGGATAGATTTGAACAAAAAAGAAATCGGTCATTAGAGAGTTTGCTTATCGAAAAATTTGTAAAAAATTACGCAGTGCTATGTATAGATTGTGCTATGTACGTTATTTCAAAAACAATAAAACTGACGAGATTGTATACTTGCTATATGCATGCTAGATTCGGAATAATTATCCTGTCACTATGAAATGAGTGATACAAAAATCTAGGCTTATTTATTACAGGAAGTCAAGAAGTCCACTTGATCGTTAATTAATTTTGTTTGCTGTGAAGTATACTTGTAGAAAATACAATCAGCAAAGATGTAAATATTTTGTTACTTTATAGATATTTTACTTTACGTTAAAATTTAATAATAGAAAAAAAAATTTAAAGAATAGAAAAAAAATACAAAATCAAATTACTTTGATTTTTAAAAAACATGAATCGCCCCTAACGAACAAATTATATTTGCTAGAAAATAAACGTAGCAAAAAAAAATGTTTTACGTGTAGAAAAAATTGTGTCAGGGGAAAAATTTTTTTTTTTTTGCTCACGTCTTACCTGCTGCCGATGTTAATAAAACGACGAAAATTGTTTACCTCGACTAAGTCAACAACAAAATATAATGACTTTTATGTTTTATACACGTTTACATTGATAAGCAATTTCTTTAAGGATAATCGAAAAAATTATCATTCCCAATGTCCACGGAAAGTTAAATTAAGTACAAATATATCCCATTTACAAGAAATCTGATGGATTCTTCGAGAACCTTCGTTTTAAACGTTTTCTGATCAAAGGAAAATTATTCATGAACGATAAACCATTTTAATGAATTATCCTCAAGGTATAATCGACTCCTTTAGTTCCGTACAAATTTACAACGAATATTGTCTAACTTTAGGTATATATTTTAAGCGGATTTACGTGTAATTAAGTTGACCTGGTTGTATTAAACGTATCAGTTATGTTTGCTTTTCCCTGGTGGTTATTAGTTATTCAAGAAACGTTGTACTAGCTGTTTAGGCATGATAAAATGTGTATGTAAAAATTACGGAAAATGTGTATTATATCCTTATTTGCTTTTCTTTATTGTCTAAGTTACATATAAAACTGAGCTAGTTATTGATATGAGTATCTAAAAGTTTCTAATAATTAATCTAGTAGTTGCATTTTGCATTTGGTGCTTGATATGTTAAACGTAACAATTATTCTACTTGCAACTATCTATGTGCGGAGAGTTATAAAAACATAGTAAAAAGTTATGAATATACAGTAAAATGCACCCCACGTTTTTTACCCTGAATTGAATTATTCTCTATACGACTTAAATTTTATTATAATTTTATTTTGAAGTAATTCATTATGATTGATTGTACGATCCAACCGTAGCGTGCGTTCATTATACGTAGCCAGGTATAGTTTTGTATGGCAGCCTCCCGTACCCCGGTGATTTTTAGCACTCTCTACCCCACCGTTACCGCGGCCGCTGCCGTAGCCGGGAATAGTGGGGCTACCGGGAAGTAAGGGCCGAAACTTAAGGGGGGAACTCACGGGGTTTTAGCCTATAGTCACCACGCTGGGCAGGCGGGTTGGTGACCGCAGGGCTGACTTTGTCACACCGAAGACGCTGCTGCCCGTTCTCGGTCTGTGCATTTAAAAAGCCAGCTGTAGGATGGTTATCCCGCCATCGGTCGGCTTCGCTAGTTCCATGGTGGTATTGGAACTTTGCTATCCCTTAGTCGCCTCTTACGACACCCACAGGATAAAAGGAGGTAGCTAAATTCTATAGTGCCGTAGCCACACAGCCAATCATCTCCTTACCGAACTTGAGGTAGAATTTAGTCATATTAAGTGGAGCATACTGGGGTTGTCTGAAGTCCGAAGAGAGGGTGAGGACACGATGATCCTGGACTCCGGGCACTTGTTCTACTTCCGTGAAGGTAATGGGCTTTCCCAAGGTGGCGTCGGTTTTCTGGTCCACAAGACTCGCACTAGCAACGTTGTGGAAGGCAAGTTGAAGTGGCAGTGGGCTGGTCATCTGTGTCATAGGACCGGTGGCCGTAGGAGTAGACGGGTCCTGGAGTGGAGATCGCGTCTTGGCAAACGCAGTGTGGGACGTCCTCCAGCCCGTTGGGCCGACGATCTACGTAAGATTGCCGGTGTAGCTGGATGAGGATTGCGGAAAACCGGGATATCTGGCGCGAACTTGGGGAGGCCCATGTCCAGCAATGGACTGCCATAGGCTGGAGTGATGATGTGATGATGATAATTGTACGGTCTTGTACTACTGTAATACAAACTATTTGTAATTAAAAATTATTTTTTACTATTTTGTTCGATTAGCTGTAAAAGCGTGATTTTTTAGTTTTTTTAAACTATAAATTAATGAATCTTATGAAGTCGTGGACACAGGTAGTATATTATTTATCTATTAGCTAGTACATCAGATCTAACTTGTCATGAATAATGTCATGTCTTTTATACATTCAAAATTTCCGCCACAAGTACAACGCGTCACTATTATAATGGGGTATTCTGACCACTGACTTCAAAGGTTATAGAACGTTACCAAGGTTGTTGTTGAACAGAGTCGAAATGGTTTTTAAAACTAACAAAAACTGTCATACCCATGTCACTTTAAATTAAACTATTTTAATTTAAGTCAAACATCCATTAGTTTTAACATATCTAAGTGACTTCTGCCTGTGTTGTACCACAAGCGTTTTCGTTAATGGAAGAATACGATTAGGTACATATTTCACAACTTTTGCATTAGAACGCCAAATGGTCTGTCAGTTAGAATTTGTGTAAGCTTGGCGCTGTTGTAAAATATAAAAGCTATTGGTTAGGAAAACTTTTAAATACCTTGTCTATATTATTTATAGTATATTGTCCTATTCTATCCTTGTCTATATTTTGTTGTATGAAAAATATATGGGGAATGAAATCATGTGAAACAACAGAGGCTGAGCAGTGATGCTGAGTGACGTTTTAGTAACGTCTGTTGCAAGAAAATGGTAAATATGTAATTAGCTGTGCCTGCGACCTCGTCCGATTTTTGGGTTTTTACATGTTCAACGTAGTTCTTAAATTGACATAACTTTTTTATTTATGAACTGAATGACGTGACATCAACACTAAATGTTAAGTGAAGTTTACCGTAATATATTAATGAAAATAACATCTTAATTGGATAAATTATTTCTGAGATTTGCGTGCACAAACGCACAGACAAACAAACAAAAATTCCAACAATCATTCTTTTGTGTGCTATTTGCGCTGATAAAGGTCCCAATAATATTTTTTCTTATATATCTTCCATGTACAGACAGCGATCCGTTACATTTTTATTATATGTATTCATTAATTCGTTTCTGTAAATACTGAATAAGGTGCTGCTGCTTCAAGTGGATAGGCGATGTCCACTCAACTGCTCTTTTAACACGATATTCATTAAGTCCGTCATTTGATGTTCTTATTTTTAATGTAGTAAAATGACAATTTATTTATAAGTTTCTAGAACAATTTGCTCAGTAACATTCATAGAGTACGGATTTGGTCACGGTTTTTAAATCTTCGGTATTAAAAAAATAGTTGTTATATGTACCCGTATTATTTTAGTAAATATGTAAGAAATAATAATGAAATATTGTTTTAAATAAAATAAGGGCTCAAAAAGTCATCGGTATTACGTTAAGTTTTAACCCTTCAGTCATTCTCCTATTCTTATGACATTCAACAGGTTAATTCTGATTAAAACTCAAAAATCCCATGAAAGTTATTTCTACTAAAAACGCAAATCGTCATAAATAAAACTAATGGTTCTGACTGGAACGCACATGAAAAAAGTACCTAAATGCGAATCCAAAAATTAAAAAAAATGTTTATTATTCATCAGCAGTAGTGAAAACCGTATGAACCATATATTTTGAATATTTGGAGTAAAGAGGTTGAATCGCAAACGAAATGTCAGCACATAAATTCTCTATCCTTTGGGTCAAACCCGCAAAAAAGGGGGTAATATTTATTTCAAACGAGTTTTTCCAGACCACTAGTATTCTTCCAATATGCTTAAGTGGTTCTTGATATAATTTTTCTGTGGTGAGAATTAATTCGATTTAATTTTTTATTCCTAGGAGTTTGGATAGAGTAATGAGGGTTTACGAGGGGAGACGAACATTTTTACTATCACAATTATGTTGAACGCAATGCACATGGTAACATAACTTTTATATTTTAAGTAGGTAATATTGTTATTATTATTTTTTTATTATAGATATGTTCAACGATAGTATTTTGAAAGTGTGATTAAGCAGAAAATAATAATTCAAAGATATCTGGATTCGTTTTTCAGTGAGTGTTGTTCAATTTCGAGACGGGTTAGTGTGATTATCGTGATTTTTTGATAATGTACTTGATGGCTAAGTCCTGCATACCGCTGTCGATTTTCAATTGAACGTTTGCCATTTCTCTTTAGTGCACGCCTCTCAAGAATGATTTTGCCGTTTTGGTAGTAATCAAATCTTTCATGACGGGTTTTGGCAGTTTATCTACATGCATTGTCTATTCTGTAATCCTTTTGAAATATTTCCATTTGCTATCTCTTTCTTAACTTCTTTTATTTATTTCGACTAATACTTACTTGTTACAAAAACCTCGAATTGTACTAAAATTGCCATTTCATCCGAATATAGCGTTATTTTAGACAATCGTGTCACATGATCTGACATTGATGTATGAACGAGTTAGTAAATTTGTGTGTACTGACAGACAAGCTTAGGTTTATAGTTTTATATTAACTTTTATCGCAGTACAAAAATGTGGCCTAGCGGGTATTAAAGTTATGCTTCTGATCTCTAGCTGCGGCTACTCGTGATGAAGCTAGAACTTAAATTTTCATATGATCTTTGTTCATAATTCATTTTTACTCATTTAAATTTTTTAATTTGTTAGAGCGTGTATTATTTTTCTACTGTGACAGATGTCTACGGGCCGTAGCAATCAGTCATCTTCTTCATTAAAACGACGTATTATTGCTATTAGATATCATTTTTAATCTTAATTTTTTTATGGTATTCATTTTAATGTTGAATTTATTCATAACTTTATAATTAATTGCTTTATTATTAATCTTTTGTATTAATTTTAACTTTGTAGTTCAGTTTTAATTTTATCGTATACTTTTTAGTTTTGTTAATTAATTTAAAATTGATTATTATATTCTTAAATTTATTGTAATATTTTAATTTTCATTGATTTATTTCTATATGAAATTATGTATGAAATTATGTATGTTTTTGTAATGAATTACTCTCATGTAAGCTGTATGTGCCTATAATTTAGGTAACACTCAATTGTTTTACCCTGTGTTAATGATTATTGTGAATTTGTTAGTGTCTACCTTGCTGGCGCATTATTATAAATAAATAGACAGATAAAATATTTTCACACTCAACAATTTTTCCTTTTTTTTTTCTCTTTGATAAAATGAATATTTTATAAGAAAAAAAAAGACACTGCTGCTGTTTAAATTAACGCCAATGATAGGATATTTTTATAATTGGTTTGTCTCAATACTTTTACGATCTCTCTATTTTTTTCTTACAACGCAATAATATAACGGAAATATTTCAGATTCATATCTAAGAAAAGAAGAAAACTTCAAGTGCGATACATATTAAACAAAGAAATCTGAAAATTATTTCAAAAAGGCTAAACAAATTTTGAAATTCTACTAAATGTTTAAAGTATTTCTATTGACAATCAAAAAAATATTGAGTTTTGATTAAAATTTTCATTCCCCTTTTTACCCTCTAGGGATTTTTAAGTGCTGTGTAAGAGCGATAATGATTTTCAATGGACGATTATGAACCAATCAGTCAGGATTTTTTTATGAGCATTAAAAGTGTAAAGCATTTGTTTGAATAGCCTAATCTTGGACTTTACCAGCCCGATTCCTATTCTATTAGTTCAGTCCAAAATATTGTTTTCACGTCCAACTTTATTTTATAATACGTCACGACATATACGATCCGTATCATACTCACTCACCGTAAAGAGGTTCTATTCGTTTCGAGCGTCTTTATATTTAATAGAAATGTAAGGTAAAATGAACAAGTAATGTGTAGGTTCTATTAATATCATGAACTCGTATAAATAAGAGCGAAATCTTTGAGTGAAGACTCTAAGTAATAATTGTGTTTACAGGCAAACGAAAAAAAAAAAACCGACTTCAGTTATATCGTCAAGTAATACAACGTAGGTAGACGAAAAATTAGTCAAGTAAATACGCATTATCAAAGATTACTCCAAAAGTTGTAATCAGATCTAGATGATATTTAAATGTGACCACATGATAAACATCGGCTTTCGATTAAATTAAAACTAAAGTAAAAAGTTGTGCGGATTTTCGAGAGTTTCCCTCGATTTTTCTGGGATCCTGTCATCAGACCCTAGTTTCCTTATCACACCAGGGAGATCTCCTTTTTAACAAAAAAAGAATTATCAAAATCGGTCCATAAACGACGTAGTTATCCCCGAACATACATTATATATATATATATATATATATAGATATATAGATATATATATATATATACGGTCGAATTGAGTAACTTCCTCCTTTTTTGAAGTCGGTTAAAAACATAAATAAAGTAATAGCGCTGTCAGTAAATATTTTGATATGTTAATTGTCAGTCCAAGCGTCAAGGAAATATTTTAATTAACAGTAAATATTTTAAAGGGAATGTTGTATTATTGAGTACAGGCAATAATTTCTAAATTTATTAATCCTGTCAAATTTGTTTCAAAACAGGGAATATTCAAATTAATTTCAATAATGTCTCGAATAGTTACTTCAGTTTAATCAAGTTTCATTATAAGCTTGTCTAGCGTTATAATATTGATATTTTGGTTCAGCTGAAACTATATAAATAAAAATGAACCGGTAAATATGCTGCTAAGAGCGATAGTCGAGAACGGCTGTACTTTTCGGCTGATTTTTTAAGACTTCTAACAACTTGTTGGTGGTTCTAACGTCTAACCAAATAAAAATTAAGAAAATGGAACAATTTATGAGAATGTAATGCTTATTTAAAATTTACGCGTTTGATAATAATTTATCGTGAGTAAGACGACAACGTCTGTCGGGTAATCTGGTTATTTAATAAAATTCTGTTCTTATGGCAAACTGCTTTTTAAATATATTTTAAACCGCTCGATTTTATCATATTTTTCTTATTAAGTAATAAGACCATACATAAATTCTTTTTGTTTGATACTCTTAATAAATTACTGACAGTTATTAGTATAAATTTAACGATAACACGAGTAATTAATTGTTGTAAGATAAAGTAGCAGACACGTGATTAAATTAATGTCAAGTCTCGAACGAGGAAAGATGCGAGGAAACTAATTTTGATAAAGTTTACTTATAATTATCACATTATTGTTAAATATTGAGTGTACCTAATATGTATTTTATAATTTTAACTTAGACTTATCATAACCACGTTAACATTGAAAATTGTGGAGAAGTTTTGGAGGTTAACGGTACATATGTACCGTGTATAAGTACATATGAGTTTAGTAAAAAGCGGTTGTTTTAACATTACAAACAGACACTCATATTTTATTTATATGTATAGATTAATCGTAGTAAAATGATTAATATACTGCTTTTATGAAAAGCTCTTTCACTAACCACGCTACGCAATTAAACGCCTGAATTTTGATTACTGAAGTACGTGACTGAAGAGTGGTTAGCCACCTATAGTAGCTGCTCAGTTGTAATTAATCCGTGGAAAAATAAATATTCAATGAAGCGATTGAATGTTGATTTTTTCATTAACATTACTTAAAGGTCATGTTTTAGGTTAAACTATGTTAGGCTTTATAAAATGCTTGGTTGACGGGATCGAAGCAAGAGTACCTTAACAGGAACTGACTTCAACCAAAACTCTCACTCTGAAGTATGGAAATACGGCAGGGGTGCTTTGAGTCGGCTATAAATTTGTGCTTGCATATGACGTCAGTTTTTTTATCGATTGCAGTTGTCATATGAAAAAAAAAGCATCTCAAAGAAAAGTTCATAACTCAGGCCTTGTTTTGCCTGTTTGATATGATTTAGATTGTATTTTTTTAATTACAATATGTTTTATAACGAAATAGCTGTACCCTGCGCGCGTTGCTACGCTTTTTTTTGGTCGTACCAACTTGACAACAACAGAATAGCTATAGAAATTTCAATAAATGTGGACTATTGTCCATATTTTAACACAAAAACCTAAAAACTTGCACTTGCGTAGTAACAAATTATTTATATACCTCTAGCTGTACCCTTCGCGCGTTGCTACGCTTTTTTTTGGTCGTACCAACTCAGAAACCTTTGTGGGCTCATGCAAAACACTGTAGGTCGTGAAATGATCAAATGTATAGTTTACGATTCTATAAAGGACATACAGACAAACATTTATATATATATATATATATTCTAATATATAAAATTCTCGTGTCATGGTGTTAAACACTGAACTCCTTCGAAACGACTCGACCGATTTTAATAAAATTTTGTGGGCATATCGGGTAGGTCTGAGAATCGGCCAACATCTATTTTTCATACCCCTAAGTTATAAGGGGGGGGGGGGGGTTAAGCGGGTTAATAATATATGGCAAAGAAATGTTTGCGGGGTCAGCTAGTATATATATATATATATATATATTGTACTAAAATATTCAATTACGTCACAATCATTGTCTTTCACTTGACCCGCTATAAAGGACGTAATGAAGATCTCTGCGTATTTGTTATTATTTCGTGATGATTGTTATCCAATAAAAGAGCTATTAAGCTTGGGGTGGGGACTCGTAAATTTTTTATCTCTCAACACTTTAACGACCGGATGTCGGATTTCCAGGAAGTTATTAGATTCTTCGATTTCACACATACGAGTCTTTTTACTTATTTTTTATACTTTATACAATAATGGGCGTATTATGCATATTTTCTATCTTGATTAGGGATAAAAATATCTAATAAAAATAGTAAAAACTGTGAAGAATGTTTCGTATATTCTATTTTTTATGACATTCCCTTAAATTTATCTCTAAATGTGCTCTGAAGCTGTGACATCATCTTTCACGATGCATCTCTACAAAAAAACTAAACTTTGAACTACGTATAAAAAAGTTTCACTAGAAGAAGATACGTTAATTTAATAAAGAAGGTGATTTGGTTTGCCAGATTAGAGGCGTATTATACTAAATACCAAAACAATTAGTTTTCGTCTGTTTCTTGTTATGTGCTATATAATTTAACTCTAGAACTTACAAAAGTGGAGAGGGAATATTAATATTAAATGTTAACATCTAAACCTTAGGTACATTACAAAATTAGGTCATGTACCTAGTGTTATACAGCAATCCTAACCTAGTCACAATAATTAATGAACACTAAGTCCTAGTGTCTTGGTAGACATTATCTCACTAATAAATCCTCAGTTTTAATAAATTTTATGAGAAATAAATTGAAATAATGTGCCTAGTGTAGGTCGAGAGAAAAAGGTGGCGGAAAAAATCTCTCGGTACTCTTTTCAATTTTAAAGTCATATACAAAATAAAAAACGAGTGTGCTAAGACCACACGGCTGAAGTAAAACTTCTGCACAATAGGCTTGCACTGTGTCTTTTATATATGAAATTAAACTGGATATGATAGAGAGAAAGAAAATGTGTGCTTGCACCTCTATTTCTCTATTTTCCTCTATTAATGCTCCGTTCGCTTCGCTAGATCACACTTTCGTAACAGTCTCGTAACGCATTCACTAGCTTACTCCCTAAGTCAAGTGTGCGTTAAGAAGTTAATTCACAAATCCCAACAGTTTGACCATAAAATGATAAGGGCAAACGCGAGACAGCCAATCGTGAGTGCTGTAATCACCACCTGTTCATAATAATTCCGGAGTCGCCCAATCATTGAATGACTTAAAACACTTTAAGAGTATTTTTTTTTGGTGTAAATACACACTAACACAGTATTAATTATGACACAACTTCATATTTGTCGTTAACATCATCGACAACTGTAAGTGTATTTGTTTATTATGACCACTTTAATCTTACTAACCTGTTTTTATATGTTATAATTGCAACCGACTAATGGGCTACAGTGATCAGAGTGTAATTTATTTATTACAGTTGAGTAGGACCGAGTCCAAACTGTAAAAATGTTACCAATGATCGTTTTATAGACATATGTATATATAGTATTCCATCCCCGTAAATCAGAATCGTGACATCTTCGCGTAAGTGTCTTATAGCATATTTTAATACAGATTAACCAATAAGTCTTTTGAATTATTCATACAAAGATTAAATCAGCTTAATATTTTGCTGTGTGGTTACGGCACTAAAGAATTTAGCCACCCCCTCTCTTCCCGTGGGTGTCGTAAGAGGCGACTAAGGGATAACAAGGTTCCACAACCATCTTGGAACTTAAGAAGCCGACCGATGGCGGGATAACCATCCAACTGCTGGCTTTGAAATACACAAGTCAAAGACGGGCAGCAGCGTCTTTGGTGCGATAAAGCCAGTACTGCGGTCACCAACCCGCCTGCCCAGCGTGGTGACTATGGGCAAAACACATGAGTTCACGTTATTTTTGGCGTAAACTTGTGGAGGCCTATGTCCAGCAGTGGACTGTATAGGCTGTAATGATGAATATTTTAATGAATTCGCTTTAGGCTTAAAGTGTAGGAGCTTGGGACATTTTCGATACACGATTTTAGTTAGGTTTTATTTCAGATCTCTCACAAATAAAAAAAAAACTGACTTCAATTACATCGACAAGTAATACAATGTAAGTAGATGAAAAAATTGTCAAGTGAATGCGCGTTATCAAAGATTACTCAAAAAGTAGACATCATATCTCAATCAAATTGGGACAAGACAAATATCAGCTTTTAATCAAAATTATCGAACTCGGTATATCTCGGTATCCAGTGAAAAATTATTCGGTAAAACACAACCTAGGTCGACGAAAAAATAGTCAAGTAAATACGTTTATTAGATATAACTCAAAAAGTACTCGTTAGATCTCAATTAAATTTAAATAAAACCATATGATACGCATCACCTTTCGATTTAAAAAAATAATTAAAATCGGTGCATCTAGTCAACAGTTCTAGGTACACATAAAAAAAATGTAATCGAATTGAGAACCTCCTCCTTTTTTGGAAGTTGGTTAAAATTTGTTTGTTAATGCATTAAAATAATATGTATTTTTGTCACTATTAGCTCTTAGCATAAGCCTTACGAATAACATCCAACACCTACTAATGAAAAAAATATTTCATTTTGTTAAAATGTTTGCCATGTCAGTTCATACAGCAGCTTAATTAAAAAGGCGAGTTATTAATATTAGAGATTATAGTAATACTGTTTAACATATACACGGACAATTAACTCTGAAAGCTTTTAGTGCTGACATTTATATCTGTGAGCTTAAATTGAATCTTATCTCTTGAGTTATAAGTTGTATTTTTCTTTGTGTTTATATAATGAACATAATTATGCATTTAAAATGGGTTTCAATTACTTTGTGTAAGGGTTTTAAGGTATTAAGGTTAAGAATAGCGTGATAATGAGAATGAAACGAAATTATTGTTATTTGTTAAAAATGTTAACCATTTGGTTATCACCAGATACTCGTACTAACCCGGCTTATAGTTAGTTTTGAAAAAAGTACTTTCTGGGCGACTTGTGTTAAGCAGTGACAGCAACTAACTGTTACGCAAGCGGTCGCAAGTGAGATCCACATACACTAAAAACGTTTGCTTGGAGTATACAGATGTCTGTCATGTCCTTATGAGGGCCGAGCGTGAGTAATATTAATATAGAAAATACTTATTAATATTCTGATCAAAATTTTAATATCTTAGAATTCTAATTGAAATTATTTATATATACCTTATCTCTACTTAATATTCATGACTAAATACATATTTTAGAATATTAATAAAATACGTTATCATAAACATAAAAAGCTAAGCAAATTTTATTAGTTATAAACCTATCAGTTACTTAATAATAACAATAAGATATTAATTTTGTTTTAAAGTAATGAATATTTATATTAACATAATTATCATAAAATGTTATGATGAACCACGCCCTAATTATGATAAAATAACAAACAGTAACAACAACTAACAAAGTTTTCTATCGGCTGCTGACGGTATTTATTACTTATGATTTCGGATTGACTAAGTTTTGTTCGATAACAATAAAATTCTTAATTTTTATAGCAATTATTTCATAGACTTAATTTAATATAGATTTCGATCGACGGGTGACTGGTTGGCCTAGTTACAGAGTTAGGCGTCTGGCATTTGGCTGAGCACGATAAAATTGATTTTTAATTAGTTAATTATATTTAAATACTGATACCACGACGCGCTGAAGTGACAGAATATAGGTATGCGGACATATAAGAATCGACGCGGTAATTTTTTCGCTTTTAGACGCAAATATATGCGCCTGTCCGAACTTCCGCTTCTGGAAACGTCAGTCCACAACTGTATACGCCTGAAAATATCTTTTCACTCATAGCTGTGCCTTTCCGCAGATGTCTACATATCCGCACTTATCTGGATCTACCCAAACTTGACCACGTCAGTTTGTCGTCATTAGTCCGCTTCTATCAGCATCTGTCTGTGCCAATTCAAATCTGTCACCTGTCCTCATTTATCTACTATTTTTAATATTTCCTTACGTTTATTAATCATTACCCCTTGCTGAGTTATAATAAAGTAAATATTTTGCCTTTTATCTCTTTTCACTAAGGAATCGTGTCAAATTTTGGCATAGAAAGTATCCAGCGTTCTATCTCGGTATACTGACTGGTGTTATCTAACTATGAGTCAACTATGAATAATGTAGGATAATATAATAATATACTCTACATCCAACCCACAACCAACCTGTACTGGTCGTTAGTATATAGTAAATACATGTCTGAGAGCTCCCTTCCGAAGATTCAGGTTTCTTCATAATGATTCTATCAAAGTAGAGCAAAATTATACATAAAAATATTGTAGACACAAATTTAACTCCTGATAATTCAGCTTTGCCATCTTGGACTGGACTAGAAAATAATATTTGCGAGTTCAGCTTGCAAACTTCTATTTTTGAGTCACTTGTTCAACCATCTACGTTTACGATCCACAGATATCCATACTGTTTCTGAAACCAAATATCAATCAATTGATTATACAATTATAAGGATGAATTATGTCAAAAAAGACTTAACCGGAAAGAGTTTTAATAAAAAAGAAATATTTCAATTAATTTATATACTTTAAATGTGAAAATTACGCTCAAATTTTAAAGTCAAATTTCTCCTGGTTTGAATTACGACGATTAAATTTATTAAAGAGACGTTAATGGTAAATGTATTCTGAGTAACAATACCTAGTGTGAAATAAGTTTCACTCAACTGGCCAAGTCAAGATAAATTTTGACATAAGGTTATGGTCGTGTAACGCAATAATGTTTCCGGATCATCGGCACGATATGTTTTGTTAAGGAGTATTGGTGAGTCGTTTATTTACCGTGCCATTTAGCCCAGGAACGTTGTATGTGCCAATGAGGTCTGTTAGGACTTGATAAACAATATATTGTATTAAACATTACGTCTTGAATAGGTAATGTAAATGTCAGAAAAATATGTAGACATTAAACTTTAAATGTATACAAATAAATAAAATTGGAGTGTACATTTGTAATATTATAATTGTGTTTGCAGACAAATGAAAAAAAAAACCGACTTCACTTACATCAACAAGTAATACAACGTAGATCAACGAAAAAATCGTCAAGTAACTACGCGTTATCAAAGATTACTCAAAAAGTAGTTATCAGATCTCGATAAAATTTAAATGTGACCACATGATGAACATCAGCTTTTCATTCAATTAAAAATTATTAAAATCGGTACACCCAGTAAAAAGTTATTGCGGATTTTTGAGAGTTTCCCTCGATTTCTCTGGGATCCCATCATCAGATCCTGGTTTTCTTATCATGGTACTAAACTAGGGATATTCCCTTTCTAACAAAAAAAAAAGAATTATTCAAATCGGTATATCCAGTAAAAAGTTATGCGGTATAATACAACGTAGGTCGACGAAAAAAGCATCAAGTAAAAACGCATTATTAGATATATATATACAAATAAATAAAATTGGAGTGTACATTTGTAATATTATAATTGTGTTTGCAGACAAATGAAACAAAAACCGACTTCACTTACATCAACAAGTAATACAACGTAGATCAACGAAAAAATCGTCAAGTAACTACGCGTTATCAAAGATTACTCGAAAAGTAGTTGTTAGATCTCAAATAAATTTAAATGGGACCAATTGACACACACCACCTTTCGATTAAAAAAAATTTGTCGAAATCGGTCCACCCGGTCAAAAGTTCTGATGTAACATACATAAAAAAAAATAAAAAAAAAATACAGTCGAATTAAGAACCTCCTCCTGTTTTGGAAGTCAATTAAAAATAGCCGCTTTTTACTAAATGCATATGGATGTATATATACAGTACATAAAACAAAATAATATTCTTTAAAATTTTTGCCTGTCTTTCTGTCTGTTTTTTTTTTTCGGCAATTTTTTTTCCAGCTAATCTTTGAAACGGCTAGAACGATTTTGACGGGACTTTTATTGGCAGATAACTGATGTAATAAAAAGTAACTTAGGCCACTTTTATTTCAGAAATTTATTTATTTTATAACTCTGGGAAATGAACAATAACTTTTCTGGTTAAATTCACCCCGGACAAAGTCGCGGGCACAGCTAGTATTTAATATATGAGGGGGTTCTCAATAATGAGTATAATTATAATATAATAATGAGTGTAATATAGTACACATAGGTATTCGATTTCCTGTGAGACAAATTATAATAATAATAAATAACTTTATTGCACACAGTAACATATAACAATTACATAAGAATAAAGCTTAAAGGGAAAAAAATAATTACATATAATAGTTGTTTTATTCTTCTTTGTAGTTTGTCACGATAAAACTATATTTTACTTCAATCAATAGCTGTAATTTTATGGATGTTTACCCAGTACTCAGATGTACCCAGTTTTGTTCACTTTTAGTTTTATTTATTTGTTTACAGACTCGTTTAGGATGAAATTATGATTAATTTTTATAAGTACATTTGTATGTACCTTCTGATTTACCTCCAAACTCTCTTCGTATATTCAAATACAACGTTTTCTAAAACAACTTTTCTGTTTGGTTTTGAATTGTACCCACCATTATTAAGAATTGATAACGCCATGATGAGTTAACAAAGTATAATTTTACATTTTAATATTACTGTATTAGTTTTAGTGAATATTTAATTAATAAATTAAATATTGTGTGCTTTTGATAATTTAATTATTATAGTAGTTTTGATAATAGGAATCAATAAGGACATTTTAATATTTTAGGCTTGTTTGTGTGTAGTGAACCTAGAAGAAAGATACGTCGTAAAACCATACTACATTTCAAAGAACCTAAATGGTATCGCGAAAATTTTGTCATAAAAATCAAACTATCTGAAACACTAAAGCATCGTTAGTAATGAAGTTGTCTTTTGTAGAAGAAGAAATATATTTTGAATTTTTACACGATATATCAAACCTGATGACACAGTGTAAGTTACAATCGTGATCGTCGCTCATAAGGCTTGGCAAAATTGTCTTTTTGTTAGGATACTTTATACAATAGTAACGTTCGTTCTAAAATAAATAAAAAATTGCCCTTATTTTACAACATCAAGGAGTAAAATATATATTATTAATGGATTCGAAGTCAATATCTCAAAGAATTTGAGTTCTTTGATAAAGGTACGACGTGACCAGTACTAGTCAGATCTCAATATTTAAATGGGGCCACATGACAAGCACCAGCTTACGAATGTATTCAGGATACATTAAAAAATTATAAAGTAACATAACATACGTAAAAAAAAACCCGAATTAAGAATCTCCACTTTTATTGAAGTTGGTTAAAAGAATCTTGCAAAATTTTTCTTTAAAAGATAAAAACAAACAATAAATGATTTTGGATCTATCACATTTCTATACGAAATTTATGTTCAAATAAAGGGTTCTTACTGTTGACTTCACTTGACCTCTCTCTGAATCGCCTCGTGCATGAACGACGTACAGTGATAATGAAAGAGTAATGGGGGTTTGATAGAACTTTCGTATTTTATACTCGATTGCACAGAACGAAATGTTACGATTTCAGTATTTGATGTACCGTATGTATTGTATGAATGTTATGATTTCAGTATTGTATGTACATTACATGAAAGGGTGAATGGTGAATGGAAACTTTACTCATAATAAATTTGCATTAAATTTAAAAAGTTATTAATAAATAAATAAATAGTTAAGTAGTAATAGCAGTTACAGGATTTGTATCACTATTGTATTTCCTAATAAAAAAATTTAATTAATTCATAATTAAATTCCTATTAAGATAAATCACGAAATGCTGAATTTGTAAATACCCTATAACGAGTTACAAAGAATAAATAAATTTCGTAAATGTTGGATTTTTGGATGTTTTTTGAGCTGATAAGTATCGCAATAAGGGATCGTAAGTAATAAAGTGTAAAATTATTTAATAATTATGTCTTATTAAAGTTAATTATATTGTCATATAATTATCAATCAACCAATAATAATCAAAATGTTTGTCTCTTTTGTTGTATTATGTTTTTATTAAAATTAATCTTGTTAAGAAGGGCTTTAAGATATATAATATAAGATATATTTAAGATTTGGCACAGTAAATTGTGTTTTGTGCCAATAAAAAATATTAAAATCTTTCAAATACAATAAATTCAAAGAAACTATACACTTGAAAAGTCACACCCCCTTGGATTTGCCATAAATATCTTAAAATTTGTCTTGTCGTTAATAGACGTCTTTTTCTTGAACGAAGATGGATACAGTTCATAATTCATGTTGTCATGTTTGTATATGTAGCTTTAATTAACGCGGTATTATACAAACTTGTCGCAGTTTACTCTGATCCATCTTATCTGACCACTAGATCATCTAGATTTAATCATATGCAGCAAGTAAGTCCCTGTCTTTAGACAAAACCTCCCAATTTTATTTCTTAGCGAAAAACAAAGATTTTTATAAAATTGTTTTCAAGATATATTTTTTATCTCGATACTTTAAACAGATTAAAACATATAAATTTTCAAACCACGTACAGAATTCAGAACCTAACGTTAAAAATATTACTTTCGGTCACTGAAAAAAATACCCAAGTTAAAAATTCCCATTGCTCATAGAAATTACAAATGCTTTGCTACATTTTAAGATTTTTGTTGTTTGTTTAATCTACAAAGATTTTTTAAAATTATTCCAAGAATTATTATTTTAGAAAGGGTAATATTAGATTTGGTAAAATAGCTGTAAGGGTAATTTAAAAAATATTTCTTAATTAACGCAACAGATTTTTTTGTATGAAGATATATCTAACGTAAATGTGTTCTGAAAATTGTTACCATTAGTTATTACTTGTTTCTTATATTTCTTTAAAAAGTTTTAGTTGTTCAGTATTTTGTCTTGACAGCTTATATGGTATTGTGTTTTGTAATTATATTACTAGATGTTTTCGCTTATAATAAAACTGTAGTAGGTCTAAGTCTAGAACTTTAGTGAATAATAATGTTTACTGAAGCCACAAATTTATTTTTATTTTTTATTATCTATATATATCTCTTAAATGGAGAAAAAAGCCAGCAGTGGTACGTTGTAGGCTGAACCGTATGCATATCTCTATTTATAATACTATTAAACGAGCAGTTTTTGTATATACATATATACATATAGAATCTGAATCTCGGAAACGGCTCCAACGATTTTCATAAAATTTAGTATATAGGAGGTTTCGGGGGAGATAAATCCAGCTAGCTAGGATTCATTTTTAGAAAATGTCGTTTTATCACTATTTTTTAGGGAGTGAAAAAATATCGTTAGAATACGAAGGTAAATTTCGCATCTGTCAATTTAGTTGCAATAGCTCGGTGGGAAATCGGCCGGTCGGGATCAACCGAGAAGATTATGATCCAAATCCCCATGTCCCTGATCAATTATTTTTCTTTTTGTTTTTCTAATTGCACTCGTTATTTTTGATTTTTTATATTTATTTGTATTTTTTATTATTTCGGTAAAAAAAACATTATTCATATTTTATAAATATGTAATCCGTACTTAAATATGATTCTCAAAAAAAAACACGATTTGTTGGAGCGCCTATCAGTTTTTGAGAAGCAATTACTCTCAATCTTGTAATTCTCTCAATCTTGTATTTTGCATCAATTTTTAATTTATCGTTATTTTTTATTTTTATTTTGCGTTAATTCATTATTAATAATTGTGTTTGCAGGCAAACGAAAAAAAAATTGACTTCAATTACATCGACAAGTAAAACAATGTAGGTACACGAAAAAATAGTCAAGAAATACGCATTATCAAAGATTACTCCAAAAGTTGTAATCAGATCTCGATGAAATATGACCACATGATAATCATCGGCTTTCGATTAAGTTAAAAATCTTCAAAATCGGTACACCCAGTAAAAAGTTATGCGTATTTTCAAGAGTTTCCCTCGATTTCTCTGGGATCCCATTATCAGATCCTAGTTTCCTTATCATGCTACCACACCAGGGATATCTCCTTTCCAACAAAAAATAATTATCAAAATCTTTTCATAAACGACGAAGTTATCCCCGAATATACATTAAAGAAATGTATATATATTGAGTTTCCTCCGGCCGAATTGAGTAACCTCCTCCTTTTTTGAAGTTGGTTAAAAAAGAATTCATCCAAACCGGCAGCGAATCATTTTAACTCTCTCTTTTCCTGCTAATCCTTCACGATTTACCAAAAATACCGAGCTGAGCTCGGTCACCCAGGTACTCTCTATTTATATGTCTATTGGTCTATTGGTAATCATATCGACACTTCTGAATGTTTTGAAATGAAAATTAAATAAAACTTTTGTTTTTGTTTAGGTTGCTCACTTCGCTTTAGTGAAACTTGATAGACTCAAATGAACCGCTCGTAGAAGTTTAATTGAACAAACAGAGTAAGTAACGAGGAATTGATAAAGGTTATTTCTATGATGATAAGCTGTGTGGAAGATATTAAGCATAAAAGCATATAGCCACCCCCTCTCTTCCCGTGGGTGTCGTAAGAGACGACTAAAGGATAACACAGTTCCATTACCACCTTGGAACTTAAAAAGCCGACCGATCCGGCGGGATAACCATCTAAATGCTGGCTTTGAAATATACAGACCGAAGATGGGCAGCAACGTCTTCGGTGTGACAAAGCCAGCCCTGCGGTCACCAACCCGCCTGCCCAGCATGGTGACTATGGGCACAACACACATGAGTTCGCGCCGTTTTTGGCACGAACCTGTGCCTATGTCCAGCAGTAGACTGCGATAGGCTGAAGTGATGGTGATGAATAGACTGGTTCCAAGAAAAATTTGAAGGAAATAAAAAATAAAGAAATGTTTCTAAATCAAATTAAATTTCTGAAATATGATAGAATTAACAACACTTTATAAGAGATCTTAAACAATAAACGTTTTGCAGCGTATTGAATAAATTTATAGGAGTATAAAAAAAGTCAGTCGAATCGAGAACAATTTGATGAAAGTAATACTAATACAATTTTTTTTAAATATTAGTAATTATTGCATAGTATATATATCCGAATTTGTAGAGGCCTATGTCCAGCTATGGACTGCAATAGGCTGATGTGTGTGTATGTGTGTGTGTGTGTGTGTGTGTTTGTGTGTGTTATGATGATGTTTTCATGAAGAGAAATATTTAATATTAAGAACGTAATATAACTAACTATAAAAGTATGTATATAAATTTTAAGGGTGTTCATTGATGAACAATTTGTTTGCACTTATAGGTAGAGCTTTTGGACCACTATTACTGCTCAGGTATATATTCCAAGTCAAACCGAATTGGAATTGGCGTCTTATACAACTGGTAGTGATTGGTCGCGATTCGTTCGCTACTACTAACTAGTCTTTGAACTCAGATTTCGAGATGTTTCGATTTTTATAAAGGCCAATATTGTAAATCTAATCTTTTACAATTTTGCCATACAATTTTCCTTAAAATACATACTCGAGCACACAAAAAAAACTCGTGATGTTTATTGATTATTTATTTATTGATTCATTAATACGTTATTGTATACAACAACTACATTTTAAACATCCAACATACTTTAAGGCAGTTACAGAAATTGAATTACAATGGATAAATTTATGGCTATTTAGCCATTTCCTTAAGACAACCCAAATAAAGAAAGGATATTTTTATTATTAGCTCGAAACAGGGTAGGTAGTGCAGTTATATAATATAAACTTACAAGCAAATATATACATAGTAATACTTATACAAAATACAATAATAAAATGATATACTGACTGAATTATGACCATTTAGAGTACTTACCAAGCATCTTACTAATAAATAAATATGTAAAACATAAATTCGGACATCAAAAACAAATTTAAAGAAATTTAATGCAATCAAGTCAAATGCCAGCGTCTTTTCAATTTAGGTTCTAAATTAACAGTATTATTAGAGCGAGTAATTGGACTAATATTGGAGTAGATCAAGCTACCAGCATCGTAATTATACCAATTAGAATAAACATCTAAATGGAAATAAGAGACGTTTACCATTTCTGCTAAATATATGAAAAATTCTATTCCATTTCGTATATGTATACGAAAACGGATTGAATTTTTTTTATGTTTTGAAATTTAGATATCGTTTTAAAAATCTTATTTTATGTTTCGCATATTTTTAACCGACTCCAAAAAAGAAGGAGGATATTTTGTGTATGTTCGGGGATAACTCCGTTTATGAAATCGTTTATGAACCGATTACGATAATTCTTTTTTTTTGTTGGAAAGGAGATATCCTAAGTATGGTACCATAATAAGGGAACCAGGATCTGATGATGGGATCTAAGAGAAATTGAGGGAAGCCCTCGGAAATCCGCATTACTTATTACTAATATATAACTTTTTATTGGGTGTACCGATTTTAATGATTTTTAATTTAATCGAAAACCGATGTTTATCATGTAGTCACATTTAAATTTCATCGAGATCTGATTACAACTATTAGACTAATCTTTGATAATGCGTATTTACTTGTCTATTTTTTCGTCTACTTACGTTGTATTACTTGTCGATGTAATTGAAGTTGTTTTTTTCGTTTACCAGCAAAGACAAATGTTTTTCAAGTAGTTTTTTATTTATTAACACAATTGATCTAAAACTAGCTCATAATCTATCGCCAATACTTTTTCAAATGTGATAAAATGCTATGAAAATATTAGCAAAGCACACTAGAGATATGAAAAAGGAAATATTATGGATAGATTGAAAAAAAAATTGGATTTTCTTTCGACATGTTTGGTACTTGTTCACTGTTATGTATATCGATATATGGTTTAAAGTCTAATATGGTTTAAGGCTTATGTCCAGTAGTGGACTGCGAGTGGCTGCTGTGATGATATGGTTTAAAACCTGGGGCTAATCTATACATATATAAAAGCGAAAGGTCACTCATCACGAAATCTCCGAAACTATAATACTTACAAACTTGAAATTTAGCAGGATGGTTCCTTATAGGGCGTAAACTACTGCCAAGAATGGATTTGACGAAACTCGACCCCTAAGGGGGTAAAACGGGTGTTGGAAGTTTGATGGTTGTTTATGAAAGTCCTATATTTTAGAAGTAAGAGACTTGTTTTAATATAAAATAGAAAATTGTGTTTAAGTATGATGCATCCTAAATTGCATCACTTAAATTTTAAGCATTTAATATTCAAAAGCAAGAGCAATTAAAAATGTCAGTGATAGGTATAGTAATCATATTTCAATGCCTTAAATACTTGATTCGTTACGTTTAAGTCGATATAGATTGACTTGACAACATCTGATTAGTAAACATCTTGGAATCCGTTATAAAAGCCTCTTCAATCATTATGTGTTATACTAACACTTCAAATACTATTTCACTCGAATTTACGTTATAAACACCATTACAAGTAATTATTACCCGTAGAAATATACACAACCATTTACAAAGAGACACGAGATCGAAGCAGTTTTCTTCCATATAGTTTACCAAAGAACAAATAGATGAATATAAATCTATTGTATCGAATTATAAATTTAAACTTTTGCAATCAATGGCCTCACTGCAAGCAGTGTAGGGCTATTAAAACCAAACTTCTGTGACTTTGGACAGGCTAATGTATTTGGGAGGGCCGGCGGGATAGTTTATATTATTTGTTTTTGAAACTTTTATGTTGAGACCAATACTCTACCAATAAAAATATGAAAATAGAATTGTTGAATTAAAAAATATATAATATTAATTTTAATCAATTTTATTTCAATATTCCCTCTTAGCTGTTGTAGACCTTAGCCATGCGTTATTAGAATATTAATTTATTTTCATAGTACAGGAATATAATAAGTAGTAACATTAATAAAGCTAGTAATAAATTTAACTCTGAGCTACAGTTGTTGTAATCGCAAATTTCACTTTTTGTTCATATCAGAAATAGCTATGTGTAATTAAAAAAAAAAATCTTTTTAATATTGATAATCTGTCTGTTGCGTAAGTTGATAGACTACATACGAATACAAGTCATAGAGTCTGACAATATAAAAAAAACTAGTGTAAATGAATCTGCGTGAGAAGTTGAATCAGTTACAAAAACACTTAAAAAATATAAATGTCATGCCATCAAGTTATTACTACATTTTTTGCATTACTTTTGGTATGTCATTTTGTTCTAATGAGCAAAAGTATTAAGAAAATTAAAAAAAAAAAAAAACAAATGTCCTCTGCTCGGACATTAAGTATTAAAATATACATTACAAAAAGGTAAAATGATATCGTTGTCATTTAAATATAACCTGTAGCTGGTTTCGTTTTATTGTTATTCTTTTATTATTTATTTTGAAAGAATTTTGAATAAAAATTTTGTGTACAAATGAAAAGTTTGTAATTCTTATTTAATAATTGTATTGTTACCAAAAAAATTTATTTAATTTAATTTTATTTTATTTTTAATTCGAGATAAGTAAGAATTAAGAATCTTTAATATTAGTTCCCTTTAAAATTTCAAACAAAAAAAAAACATTCATGGGTTCACATCTTCATTCATTGATAATGTGCCAAAATAATATTAAAGAAACATAAAATTTTAATTTACCCCTCGAAGATAAATGTTTAAACAGTATATGTTTACACTGTTACCCAATAGCAAGCAAAATTATTGAAACTTTTTTGGCTGTTGTTATGAAATTTTTGCTATGTACCGACATTATATTAATTATTATAAGCCCCAAATAGAAAGCCTAGTAAAAACTTTTATTAAAAATGGAGATACTACTCCACAGTTGGTTTCTCTGTAGAAATACAAAAACCTAGACCAAAAACAAGAACAAACTACTACTACTTACTTCACGGAATCGGTGTCTAGAAAAAATAATTAAATAGTAGAAAGAAGTAACGAAGTTAGCTTTCATTTGTTTGAAAGCAGTACATTTACTCTTATTTCTTGTGTCTATAATCATAAGCATTGTGTACTATACATACATACATACATACACACACACACACACACATATATATATATATATATATATATATATATAAAGGTGTACCGTTATATTATCAATTACAGGTCTATGGGAGACGGAATTGGAATAAATACGTATAATAAGAGGATAAGCGAAAGGAACTTCGTTCCGGATTTTTTGCTTTAACGTTTTTATTTATTTATAAATTAATAAGTAACGAGCAGAAGCAGCGCTTTGTTAACATCATTTGTTCTCTAGGTATAAATTCTATACATTTCATACGTTTAAACTTTTGTATACATTTATTCACGAAAAGCTATTTCATTTTGAACTTTAGCCCTCACGTAGACAATTAGCGTCACTCAGAACGACGTGCACTTTTTAACACTTTCACGCGAACATGTCAATATTGTAGCTCTGTGCGATATTGCACATCATTTTTTCATATAAATTCGAGCGACGTCTGATGACGTTCAGCAAATAGCTGATGGTATTGGTATTTGAATATATTGCGCTGACGTTCTTAGACGTCGACGTCCATATACGCTGTGCAATAATATATACCTATATAAAAATGTGCCATTACGAACGACGTATAATAACGCCGACGTATATAGGCACCTGGGCTTTAAAGCATAAATAAACATTGTATTTGTTAATTAACGACGGCTAATAACGTTAACAGTTTAAGAAGTATTTTGTATAAAAATACACCCAAGCACTACCCTCCCGAGGCGCTCAAGTCGACTGAAGTAATGAAACTTCTTAGGCGAAACGACGTATAGTGACGTTGTGCGCTAAAAAAGTAGGTACTGAGTATCAGGACGGAATGCCATCAAAGAAGGCAAAATTAATCAGTGCGGCGTAGCACTACAATTTTTAGAATTAGAAATGTTGTGGCACAGCAACCAAACTTTTAAACATTAGTATGGCCAGGCACCGTACCTTTACGTTGTGCTCAATAAATCGGGTTTTTCCTGAACGTTATAGTACGTTGTGCCATATCATATCTACCAATATGTGACGTACATATACGTTGTTCGCATGAAAGTGTTAATTTCCAAATAAAAGGAAAAGATATACGGCTGTATAAAATCAAAATGTAAATAAATTTTTTGAAAAGTTTATTTCTATGGCTATAATGAACGGATTATACGACAGTCAAAATAATCAGAAAACAGTCAGAAAAAAGAAAAATGATGTGTTTTAAATCGTTATATCATCATATATGCTTACGTACAAAAATATTAAATCTAATTCACGATAAATATTTGTATAGCATATCATATGGATCATATGGGTCATATGGGTCCAATCCTGTGTTTACCTGTGTGTACTTGGAACATAATAGTCGATTGCTGTTATCACATACTACAGAGTAGCCCATTCACAGTTTTCTTCAATATAGTTTTCTTTTTCATTGTACGTATTTCTGTTACATATAATTTATTTTTTAATTACTGAAATAATAAATTATTTTTTGTACTCTTATATATAGTTGAATCTTTTGTATTTAATCCAAGCGCGTATTGCAATAGGAGATACTGACGATTTTCCATTTCCATTGAATACTTTTGACACGACACTGTTTTTCACGAATAATTGTATCTATGAAAGTTTTGAAAGCGAACAGACGTCAGCTTAAAAGTATAGTGAACTATGGAACTAGAGGGAATTAATAAGCTAGTAAAGTTTACCGAAAAATTTATTTTATTTATTAAAGTTACTAAAAAACCATCGAGCCTATGAATTCGGACTTATTCACGTCAGTTAAATACAATTTCCTTCGGACTTTTTCAAATATTCATACAAGAAAGAATAACTGGCAGAAAAGAAAAACAGATGTCTAAAGTGATGTAATCGACATGCCTTTTCCATTTGCCGATTCCATTATTAAATATTTTTTAACCGACTTCAGAAAAGAAGGAGGTTTCTCGAATTAAATTTAATTTTATTTATTTATTTATTTATTTATTTATTTATTCCATGATACATCTAACATTACAGGATATTATCCTAATGCGTTAGTGTCGTTGTCGTATTAAATACATGTCATATGAAGATTAAAATACAAAAATTGACATCACATTCAATTCCATTAATTCATTTTACAAAATAAAACTAAGTTATTATTAAAAATTCACAATACATAGTCAAATTTCATGATCTATATTAATAAAAACTATAATAATTTCGTCAATTTAATAATTTTCATTAAAAATAAAATAAATTAAAACCAATAAATAAATTTAAACCTAGTCAGTAAAAATAAAATCCAATTAAATACATGATAAAAATGCAATTAATACAATAAAATAAAATATCAAAATATACAAATTTGAAACATAGTCAATAAAACATCTAAAAAATTCTCTGCTATTAATATATATTACCAGAATGTCAGAGGCTTAAACACCAAAATCGCGAACTTTTATCAAAATGTATGCATCAATAATCATGAAATTATAGTTCTTACGGAAACCTGGTTACAGGAGGGAGTCTTGAGCTCAGAATTATTTGATGACCGATACATTGTTTATAGAAGAGATCGCTCAACTTCGGGATTTCATAGTGATAAAATCGGGGGCGGAGTCTTGGTGGCAGTCGATAAAAGACTAAACTCTCGACGACATAAAAATTTTGAAAGTAAGTGTGAAGATCTCTGGGTTAGCATTGACATAATCAGCTGCGATAAGAAGAAAGACAGGCTTTTGATCTGCGCTGTTTACCTTCCTCCACCAGTGAAAACAGAAATACTAGACCATTTCATACATAATTCAAATCAAGTGCTGGATAATATAAAGTTCAAACTAATCTTGGGTGACTTTAATCAGAGTAGTATAGTTTGGAATGAAGGCACATTGGTAGCTCACCGATCTGGGACGGTTCTCTGTGACATGTTGCTCGATTTCATTGATTTACATGGTCTCAGACAATTCAATAATATTCAGAATCACAAATCAAAGATTTTGGATCTTGTTCTCAGCAATGTGTCTGTTGTCGGTTTCTCTAGTGGGGACAATGTTCTTAGTGTTGTGGACTCTTTGCATCCCCCACTGGAATTTGTAATCTCCATCGGATGTAGCAGAGCTGTAATAAAAAATCAAGTGCGGCAAAGCTTTTTTAAAGCCGACTACGACAAAATTAATCAAGAACTTGTAAGAGTGGATTGGTGCGGTGAGCTTAGGGGAGACCTTACGGTGGACGAAATGTTGGACATTTTTTACGGAAAAATATACGAACTAATTCGTCGTTTCGTCCCCTCGCGAAAGGTTTCAAACAGAAAGTATCCGGCTTGGTTCACCAAAGACCTAATAACGTTGCAGAGAGAAAAATACAGGTACCATGTAAAAGTTAAGAAATTCGGAAACCCACGCGACATCTTGAGTTTTCAGTTACTTCGCGATAGATGCTTGAGGCTCCAATCCTACTGCTATAATAACTACATCGAAAAACTTGAGAGTAGCTTAAAACAAAATCCAAAGCTTTTATGGTCACATTTGAAATCAAAAAGACTGGACATTCATTCGTACCCTAGCTGTATGACCCTCAACAATAGCACTGCCACCGAGGGATGGATATTTGTAATCTTTTCGCTGCGAACTTTGCATCCGTCTATCCTTCTGTCATTGCAACTTCCTCTTTACTGCACATTTCAGATGGTGGAGTTGGCACAAATAATTTTCTCACCTGTGCGTTCTCAAAAAGGGAAATTTTAAAGGCACTGGAACACCTGGATCCTTTTAAAGGTGCAGGGTCTGACAAGCTACCATCAATATTTATTTCCAAATGTGCTGGACCTCTCTCTTGTCCCCTTGAAATAATTTATAATGCGTCTCTTCGTAGCGGTGTATTCCCGTCTAGGTGGAAAAATGCTCGAGTCGTCCCAATATATAAGTCTGGAGATAAAATGTTGGTTTCAAACTACAGGCCGATTTCTATATTGCCTACTTTAGGGAAAGTACTGGAAAAACTTCTGTGTGGACCGCTTACCTGGCACCTGAAGCACCACATGTCCTCAGACCAGCACGGTTTTCTACCTAAAAGATCAACTTGTACGAACCTTGTCTCGTTTGCTGACGAGCTGGCGGTGTCTGTTGACTCTGGGTCGCCTGTTGACGTCGTTTACACGGACTTCAGTAAAGCGTTCGATCTAGTAAGTCACCCTATTCTATTGGACAAACTCTCGCGATTAGGAATTGGCAACAATATTCTTAAATGGTTCAGCTCATATCTGGAAGGTAGATCGGCAAATGTTGTTTTGAATGGCTTCACCTCCAATCCATACTTGACCCCGACGGGTGTACCGCAGGGATCGCATCTTGGTCCTATATTATTTAACATCTTCATAAACGACATCCCCAACAACATCCGTCACTCACACTGCCATTTATTCGCGGATGACCTCAAAATCTCTAGATGTGTTAAAAGTCGGCGCGATTCATTGTTTCTTCAGGAGGATTTGGATGGCTTGGCGAGTTGGTGCAACAAAAATCGGATGACATTAAACGTGAACAAGTGTAGCGTTATAAGGTTCTCCAGGCATAGATTAAGGAAAGACTGTGATGATTATGAATATAGAATTAACAACGCTCCACTTAAAAGGGTTGAAACTATACGTGATTTGGGAATCACTCTGGATAGATGCTTGCGCTTTGACACGCATTTTAATGCCATTTCTGCTAAGGCTCTTAGAATGCTTGGATTCATTCTGAGAAACACAAGGGAATTTAAACAGAGTGACACTATTATTTTACTATATAACGCATTAGTCCGAAGTTCCCTGGAGTATTGTTCTGTTGTATGGAATCCAGGCTACAGGGTTCACATAGACCGAATCGAACGAATCCAGAGAAAGTTTTTACGGATTCTGGCGTATCGCCAGAATGTTGGATATCTGCGAGATTACCGTAGTAGGCTCGAACATTTCAAAATTACTTCGCTGGAGGATCGCCGGCGTATGCACGATTTAGTATTTTTATACAAACTAATAAACGGCGTACTTGATTGCCCTCAACTTCTGAATAAGTTAGATATTTATGTACCCACTCGAATACCGAGACATGGTAAATACAAGCCTTTTGCAGTGAAACGCAGCTATACTAACCTAGGTTCAAATTCTCCCATAAATAGACTTGTGCGAGAATACAATAAACTAGCTACATCCACTCTGGAAATTGATATATTTAGTGACAAGTTGACAAAATTCAAAAAAGTAATTAAAATTAATGACTCAAATGATGTAGTATAATTTTATTATATATTAAATCTTGATTAATGTTAGTTACATTTATTGACGACTTTAAGTTCTTTATTTTTTTTTTACTATTACTGAAAAGATAAGATTAAAGCATGGAAATATTATAAATCGGAACAGTTAATATTTGATTTAAATCAGCTGTAATAATTTAATTTGTGTTTTATTCTCTATTTAAATTGAAATGGTCAGAATAATGTGACGTTATTAATTATTTAATTTTAATTAATTATATTTAATTTTAACTAATTATTGGTAATGATATTATAATATATTAATTAATTGTAAAGAATGACATTGTAATTTAGTCTTATCATAAAAGCCGACATTACAAATGATTGCAGGTATACTTTATTTATTATATAACTTGATAAAAAATAGATGTAAATGGTTTCCTTTTTCTCAAATTCTAAAATTTATTTTTAATTAGTACTATTGACTAAATCATTGAAAATCAGCCGTAAATAAGTTTTTTTTTTTTTTTTCTTCTTTTAATCTTCAATTATTTTTATTTTTGGTCATTAATTATTGTGAACACGTTGTGACATTTTGAAAATATTACGATTGTGAATTTAATGTTTTTATTATTATTTGATTTTATGAAATTTATAATAATTATGTATATCTATTGACATATGGAGGGGCTCTCTTAATTTTATAATGTACTATAGTTTATTCTGAGATTTTAGATATTTGTTCTTGTTGTTTATTGTTTTGTTACTAATCGAAAAACTACAGTTGTTCATGTATCGACTATGTTGCACTTTGGATCTTTTCTGTGTTCTCTATTTTTTATAATTATTATTACTGTTTTTTTTTTTTTTAAATCATTGTCTTAAAGATCTAAGAAATTGTTAAATTATTAAGTTAGCCCAACTGTAAATTCTTTTTAATCTAGAATAATTTTATTGTGCTAATATAATTAACAAATGCGACGTTTTGATACTTTGCTAACGTTATTGTACAATCATAATCAAACGTGACTGATTGTAAAAATATGTATTACTATTTAATTGATTATTCGAGCGTCATTATTGTAAATGCTGTGCCCATCTGTAATTGCGGGTACACGAACATTTTAACATAATGTACGTACGCTAGATAGTTTGCTGTGTACCTTGCGTTGATGAGCCTTGAATAAATAAAATAAAAATAAAATAAAATAAAATAAAATAAACATAATTAAAATTACATAACTCATAAAAAAAAAAAAAAAATTAAATTCGTCGAACTATAAAAGGAAAGTATATAAATGTCAAAACAAATAAAACCGATTTCAATTTAATTTGTATAAGACGACTCCAGTTACGATCCTCGTGAACTCGTTCAGTGTGCAACTGAATAAGTCAATTCTGTCGGCCACTATGTTAAGCGTGCGTATAGCTCGTGTTAGCGGGGCGTCACGCAACAAGTTGGTGCGCGCCCGGGGTAGTGCCAGGAAGCTGGGGCGTCGTCTCCGCTGCACCGCGTTGTCCACCGCGCACAGCCTGAGTTCTTTGAGAATTGCTGGATTGTCCGTTTCACCGCGTAGAACCTTCCACATGTACGTAGCAAGGGAGACTTCGCGCCTGGTTTCCAACGTGCTGTACCCCACCATGCCTAAAACGAACAGGGTAGGGTACAGCGACGGATAACCAGGGTATACCCCATATAACTTCCGGTATAGAACTCGAGCAAATTTGTTTTGTATCCGCTCTACCATTGCTTTATATTTGATCTCACTCGGGGCCCACACAACCGAGCTACACTCCAAATGACTCTTCACCAAGGCATCATACAAGGCCCGGAGAGCTTTGAAGTTGTCAAAGCCGACCGACTGCCGTAATATGAAGCCAAGGTTCCGGTACGCTTTTTTGCATACCCCGACTATATGTTCCCGAAAGTTGAGATCAGCGGTGAACCGGACACCCAGATCTTTAATCTCGGAGACGCGCTGCAGTGGCTCGCCTTCGATGTGGTACGGGTGATGTCGTGGACAGCGCGCGCGGCTGAAAGACAACACGGAGCACTTAGCCACGTTAAAGTATAGTTTGTTGTCGTGGCTCCACCTTACAACCCTGTCTATATCCCGTTGCAGTTTGATGTGATCCGAGGTGTCGCCCACTTCGCGTACTAATTTCAGATCGTCAGCAAATAAAAGGCACGTCGACTCATGGATCACCTCCGGTAGATCGTTTATCATAATGATAAATTGGAGGGGACCTAAATTACTGCCCTGGCTCTGGGCAGACTCCTGATCTTGTCCAGTACTGTTCCGAATAGCGTCCGCCACAGTCGACGTACTGACGCCTGTCCCGCAGATAACTGGCAAAGAAGGCCAGCGTATGAGGCGTGCACCGCACAGCCCCCAGCTTTGAGAGCAGGACGTAATTATCAACTGTATCGAACGCCCTCCGGAAATCGAAGTAGGCGACGTCCACCTGGCCCCCGGCATCGACCACTGGCCACACCTGTGCCATCAAATGCAGCAGGTTCCCGGATGTCCCTCGTCCAGGACGAAACCCGTGCTGTGCGTCAGACAACCGGGCTCTCACCTGCGCATACAATGAGGTATGAATTGCCGACTCAAATATCTTGGCCGGTGCGCTCAGAAGTGCCACTGGCCGATAGTCGCTTGGTTCTGGACCACCTCGTCCCTTTGGGACCGGCACCACTCGTGTGAGCTTCCACCTGTCGGGAAACGTAGCAGTTGCGAGACAGGCATTAAAAATATGCAACAGCGGCTCCTCCAACACGAAACGGCAGTCCTTGAGGATGAAGGGTGGAATGCCATCCGGTCCAACGGAGCGCTTCGGTGGCAGCCGTGCCAGCGCCCGACACACATCTGCCTGAGTCAGGCGCGTCAACTGCACGTGCCCGCTGCCATTCACCGTAGCGCTGACTGCTGAAACATCCAGTCGTGGTGGCTCTGGATTATAAACGGAATGGAAAAACTGTGCAAACATCGTTGCTCATTCCTGATCCGAGAGTGTAAGTCCATCCTGTACTAATTCATACCGCCTAGAAGTACCCCTTTTCGCCCTTATGTAATCCCAAAATGCTTTTGGATCCGAAGCGAGGGTGTCCTGTACTCTGTATCGGTATCGGTCATGAGCAAGCGCGGTGTCCGCTTTTACTCTCGCCCTGTACCGAGAGAACGCCTCGTAATCTTTCGGTGATTTACTAATTTTGTATGTTTTATGTAAATTGTATTTTATCTGTATATTTTTAATTAATTTCGACGTATACCATACCGGGTAAATATACCTAGTATCTTCACGTTTTTTATTTTTTTTAACGGGTACACAATCGTCAAGAACGTACGTGATTTTTTCATAAAAACAATTTAAAACCGAATTGGGATCATTTAATAAATATAATTCGGTCCAGTCTATGTTCATGATTGAACCGTACAACTTGACAAAGTCAGCTTTGTTAAAATTCCACTGCTTATACTGTTCCCGAGGCAGTACCTGGTAACTGTTGCCGCGATTCGCAACCGCGGCGGCAGCAGCGACAGTGACAGTGACAGCAAGCGGCGGGTGGTACGCGTCCACCGGCCGCAAGGCCTCGTCAGCCGCCGCTACCGCCACGCCGACGCCGCGGCCGCTCAGCACCAGGTCTAGCTGCCTGCCACTACAGTTAGGAACTGCATTATACTGAACGAGTTCACAAAAGGCTAAGAAATATTCATAGTAATTACGTACATAATCATTAGTAGAAAATAAATTAAAATCACCTAAAATTAATACATTATTTTTATATTTTACACAAATTTTTTCTAATAACGTAAATATTAACATAAACTCATTTTCTTCCGTGTGCGGTGGGATGTACAATACACAACAGGCGAACAGAAACCTATTTTGTACATAGACAGTTGCGCAAACTAATTCAAAGTTGTACCTGTTTATATTAATGCCGTCGGGTGTTGGTACTTGCCGCAAAACGAAACGTGGTGTGGCCGCCAGCAGCACCCCGCCCTGCTTGCGGCCGTCGGCTCGGTCGCAGCGCAGCACAGAGTAACCCGGTAACATTATCTCCGCGTTTTGAATAGACTCACTGCAGCCGGTCTCGGTGATAGCGAACAAGTCCGAACCCGAAGACTCGAGTAAAGACAGAAAATCTGATGTCTTTGTTCGGAGACCTCTTACATTCTGATACAAAATGTTCACCGATCTACTTTTTGTTTGTTTGTTTGTTTCCTGTTGTTGTTGGTCTCCGAAAAAACACCCACTCACTGAATTCAGCATCTTTCGGCCAAATACTAGGATCACACAATTTTTCGAAGTTATTTTCCGATACGCAGATTCTAAACGACGAGTATCCTCTTACGGTCTTATGATTTAT
This sequence comes from Melitaea cinxia, assembly GCF_905220565.1. Classification (NCBI taxonomy): domain Eukaryota; kingdom Metazoa; phylum Arthropoda; class Insecta; order Lepidoptera; family Nymphalidae; genus Melitaea; species Melitaea cinxia. The sequence goes on along the minus strand of NC_059407.1, from coordinate 3,387,568 downwards.
CTTATTTACTTTAATATAGCTGTCCGCGCCGAGTATTTCACGCACATAATCTGTTAAATTTTCTACGGATGTGTCTGTGAGGAGTCTCCATATATGAAAATATTTCTTCCGCTCCACAGCTTTTATTCGAAGAACAGACGTATTACATCCCCTGCTAATCGGATTAATTCTTGTAGTCTTCATTTTAGTCGGGTTACCGCTTACTTCCATGCTAGATATTTCCTGCTGGACATAGGCCTCCCCAAGTTCGCACCACACATCCCGGTCTTCCGCAATCCTCATCCAGCCTACACCGGCAATCTTACGTAGATCGTCGGTCCAACGGGCCGGAGGACGTCCCACACTGCGTTTGCCAAGACGCGGTCTCCACTCTAGGACCCGTCTACTCCAACGGCCATCGGTCCTGCGACACAGATGACCAGCCCACTGCCACTTCAACTTGCTAATTCTGTGGGCTATGTCGGTTGCTTTCGTTCTCTCGCGGATAGTCTCATTTCTAATCCTGTCTTTGAGAGAGAACCCAAGCATAGCCCGTTCCATTGCACGTTGAGCGACTTTGAACTTGTGGACCAGTCCCTTGGTCAGTGTCCACGTCTCGGCTCCGTATGTTAACACAGGCAGGACGCATTGCTCGAAAACTTTTGTCTTCAAGCATTGCGGAATCATCGAAGTGAACTTCGATAAATTACTAGGAACTATTACTTGATACTATCAGCGCAAAGTGTAAGCTATATGCTAAAGTTCTCAAATTTGGAGGAGAAATCTCGTATAGATTGGCTCATATCAAAAGAAATCCTCAAGGTAAAATGGATAGAGTGGATGATAGTGATCATCCAGGTGTCACACCAAGAACCTCCATCGAAACTTAACCAGATAAAGAAACAAAAACTCCGGATCACGAATTTCAGACTTCCCAGACCGCAGCAAGTATCAAAAGAAAATTGACAAATATCTTGTTATTATTATCGCCATGGCTTTCAGCAATACTAAATAAATTAAAGAATGCATACTTTGCTTACTCTATATCAAAAGCCTTTGAAGCTGCTTTTGCTATACAGAAACTGCCTACACGAAGAATTTATTTATAGCATGGAAGGTATGAACAAAAATTTCGCTGATAATGACACCAAAATTGTAAAAATATGTGAAACACTGGGAATACGGTAGATGTTGTGTTTTGCCCATAGTCTCAACTAAGTAGTAACTTTTATTAAAGGTTGCCTGGAAGAGATCGCTATAAGTGATAAAGCCGCCTTTGCATACATTATTTGTTTTTGTATCTAATCGTTCTAAAATGTATCTTCTTTTTTGTGTCTGCAATAAAGTTTAATAAATAAAATAAAAAATAAGTAGAAAACAAAACTTAAATTCTTTTAATTTAAAAAATCAGACCGTATATGAATTCAACTGCTTCTGTAGTTAATATTTTACGCAAGTGTACTAAGAAAAATCTAAATTCGGGGACGTATTTGAGCTTTATGGTTCAGCAACAAATATTTAGCACCAATAAATATCATGGCGTTGCAGTATTTTACTATAACACAGAGAGAATTAGCAAGCTATAAGTTGACGCCGATGTAGACCCATTTTTTTAATTACGCAAAAATAATTGTGTTTGCTCGCAAGCGAAAAAAAAAGTGTGTGTGTCAGCATCGACTGTCTAAATAGGCACAAAAAGGCTTATTAGTCTAAAAAAAAGAATAATACCATATCAAATGGTATTTAAACGAATCAAACAACGCTTGATAGTCCAGATGGCGTTACGAGAAACGTAACGAGGTCATTCGTTCAGTAGATTTTACTCCTCATATTCTTTTTCATACCGGGGGCCTTATATGAAAATCGATCCACGTCAAAAACCGAATTTTTCTAAAAAGTTATCAGTATATATCGGTGTTCAAAATCATAATCGGTTCACATCACTAGTTCTCATACATAATTATTTTTATGATTTAATTGCCTCGTTTTTACTCCTATCGTATATACTTAAACATTTTCTTTCATATTTAGTTTTTTTTTTTAATATTAATTAAGAATTGCAGGGTGAAGACTATTTTCTAGATTTTGTTGTCATCTTCTGTATGGTTGAGGTAATTCTCCGCTGAGGCTGCTCCATTGTTTAAGCAAGATATTTGCTACTGTGTCCTACTTCATAAAAATAGTATATATACTGTTTAGATTTAATCAATTTTTTTTTTATTTTTAAGATTAAAATAAAACAAAACAAAATCTTTGGTATACTTTATTATTATGACAGCGAATTGCACATGTTTCATCTATTATTGACACAATGGTTACAAGGCATCTTATAATACAATATTTTCTTTATAATAATTATTATAAAAATAATTTACAATAAAATTAAATCTAAAAAAAGCATGTTCATCAATGGGCTCACTGTTCTTAAGAACATTATTGATGTAAATGCTTTTTGATATTTTATTTACATAAATTTACAATTTAAAATACATACTACATATATTTTAGATTGAACACCGAATGACAAAATCGACTATATAATTCAACACTAATTTCATTGTATTACACATACATAATTTTTATTTAATTTTAGACTTCACCTAATTTTTTTAAATATTTTAAAGCTAGTAAAGATTAGTTGCATTTGGTGATACATTCATTTCATTTTTAATGAAATAGGTACCTGAAAAAAAAAGAAAGAATGTCATTAACAATTGTCAATTTGTCATTATTTTTTTTTTATTTTCCTGGATAAATAGTTATAAATTCGTTTGGGCTTTCTTGATTTTTAAATTTTGTCATAATATATCTTATCTTATCTAAGAAGGCGTAATAAAATTAATAGGCTAATTTTACTCAATTACAGAAAAGAAGATCTTGTCTATGATAAAATACTTAAATTATTTTTCCAAAATTGACTTATTTTATTATTTATTTATTAAATTTGATGCACTTATGGGAGAATATGTGTATTAATTGCAAAAAAAAAATATCGTTTATATGCGACTTTTTGTTAGTTACAATTGCTATTATATTAGCCGTTATAGTGAGTTGCTGCAGTGTTTTCTAGCCAACTAGCGACCCGCTCCGGCTTCGCACGAGTATAAAATATAATTATAGCCTACGTCATTCACTGAAAAAATGATTAAAATCAATCCAGTAGTTTTGATTTATTCATTACTGATTCATTACTGTTAACTTTAGAGTAAAAGCCGACCGGAACCGCCGCAAACGCTACGTACCACAATTTTTAAAACTGTAATATCTTCGAAAATATTCATTTAAATCATATGCTGTAAAGGGCCATATAGGTCTATATTAAATCAACACTGTATTTAAGGTATTTAATTAGATAAGGATTAATGCTGTATTGGTTAAAATCGCTTCGAAAATTAGCAAATATTTGTCGTAAAAAGTAAATGACAAAAAAATGTTATTGTGGGATATCCATAAGAGATAGACATATACTATAGCGGAGTTTTCTGTAGACCTTTTCAACGTGTATAATAATTAGTACATTATTTTGATAAATCTCGTAGGATTCAGCCGGCTGCGTTTGCGGAATGTAAGCGGAAAAAATGTAATTATTTTCGACATCACATTAGAAACCTCAAAAATAACAGTATTTCTCCACTATTTAATGGATGTTATTATACATATAAACCTTCCTCTTCAATCACTCTATCTATAAAAAAAACTTAAGCATACACAGTCCCTATTTCCCTATGTCCATAGGGACATAGGGAAATAGGGACAGAGAAAGTGACTTTGTTTTATACTATGTAGTGATGATATTGCTTTTAGACAACATAGTTAGTTAACATAGTTAGTTCTCTTTGTAAAATAACAAAATAGCTTTACAAATCGGATCAGTAACAAGCTAAAACTCTTCCACTACTGTTTAAGATCTCTCGTAATGACGTTACAAAAACGAAGGATTGGATAATACTAATGTATGGTTATTATTAAAGTTTGAAGTATCTGCATAATAGTATATTTTTACACCTTAAGGCCTGACAATGACCTTGAGAAGGCCACATGTTTTTAATATAAAATTTATTGTTATACACTCTTAAATTCCAAAGTTCACGTTTTACTACGCAATTCGATCGACGATCGATATTTTTATTGCTTATAAAATTTTACGAGTAATTTTTGAGTGATCCGTTAATGGAGGAAAAACCGATGATAAATCTAAAACCAATATCATAAGAGAATATTAATGTTATTGTACTCATTTATCATTCACACATATTTATCTACAAAATATTTTTTTATAATATTTCTATATATATATACTAAATTTGCTCGTTGCTCGTATTAGATATTATTAGAAAGTTGCGCGACATATTTATACCGACATCATGGGGCTGGAGAGTTTATATTTTGGAATGTGATAATTTTAGTATCTTCCACTATTACAAAGGCTACTTATAAGGGCTAGACATGGCTATAAAACAGAATGCCAAGAAAAATAGTAGCTCACTACTCATAAATATTGGTAAAATTACGCGATGCTCAGCTGGGCATTTTTCGATTATAACGTTGGCAGCCCTATGTGATCGTGAATACTGTATTTACAGTATATGATGACGGAGCAGATTATATCAGCAAATAAGATTTACGAATTAATTTCGTAACCATTTTGTGTATTTCATTCAGAATTAAGGTTATCTGTATGTTATCAACATTGCGAGGCGTTTTTCTTTCATAAATACAAATAGAAATATCCTTTATTTAACAACACAAAATGTATGTATATTAATACAAAAAAGCTAAAGTTTAATTTTGGTATGATCTTTTTCTTTCAATTGCAAATAGGTTGGTCATTATCGTATTCTTTATGCCTAGTTTAAATTACACACATTTTTAATTTTGGTTTTATACACAAAGCCAGCCCTGCAGCACTCTAACAAAAAAAGTTTGAACTAGTACTTGAGTTTCACTTGCGATGGGATATTTCTGTAAATTCTACATTTATTTTTATTATTTGTCACATACTGTTTTTTTTTTTCAGTATTTATTGCATTATTTGTCATAATAACATCTATTACATAATAGGAATAAGGATATAATAAATACATGTTTTCAATATTTTAAAATGCCTATTACTTATACCGTTTATATAATATATATTATATATACATATATAACACTTTTAAGAACAAGTACTTTATTGTAAGAAGTATTGATTTAATGAACACTTCCTATATAAACAAATCAAACAAAAAGAATCTGCAAACAGAATCATGAAGCATCAATAAACGTAAAACAAATATTTGAATATTGTTGAGATTATTCTGGCTTATAACTGAACGGTGAGTATTAAAGCTAATAGCTAAAAAGATTTTATAAATCTTCTCCATGAGATCGGTTTTATATAAATTTTTATTATCTTTCTATTTATTCGTTCAAACTTCTTTCAATAAACGTTTGAAAGTCTGTGGTTTATTACATTTGGGATAATACAATCGTATTGCTTAAATTTAAATAAAAATTAATAAATAATAACAAATAGAATAATCTATAGTATAAAAAAAAATAATTTTGTTTTTGATCAAGAGTACAAATTTTATTTTAATTAATCTATACTAATATTATAAAGTTGAAGAGTTTGTTTGTTTCTTTGTTGAAACGCGCTAATCTCAGGAACTATTGGTCCAATTTGAAAAATTCTTTCAGGGTTAAATAGCCCATTTATCGAGGAAGCCTATAGGTAATTTTTTTTTCAAATTAACGCATGTGAAACCGCGGGGCACAGCTAGTTTACTTTATCAAAAAATTATTGTCGATCATATGTTTTTGGTTTTTACAATACTGAATAAAAATGTAATTTTCAAATTGTAGTCTTTTTATAAAATAAATTTGTGAAATTAACGACCCAGTTTTCTCTAGAGTATGAAAGTTCTTCATCGACCCCAGTTAGTTCCTGATTAGGTCGAAGGTCGAAATTATTTTCACGAAAATTTACTTTTAATCGAGCCAATTGTCTAGGACACGAAACAATATTGTTTTTTGAAAAAAATGTTTGATAAACGAAAGTAAAGTCGTAGTAATAAAAATTTATTAAAGAAATCAATAAAAGTTGTTCATATTTTATTCAAGGTTTAGCTAGTTTTACGTTTAATTTTACTAAGCTAAAACAGATTCGCGTAGGATTAGTAGAAATGACTTTAATCGACTTTCATGAATCTTTTGGTTAATATTACAGTATTAATAGTTTCACGGCTACGTTTAAATTTGTAAATGTATTATTTAATCCATTTAAAAATAAACTTCTGTTGATATTACGCAATTTAGACGATTTCATTACATGATTGTTATGCTTTAAGCGCATATGGTATGCGGGCGAATTCAAAATATTTGCGTAAAGAAATAAACTGAAACAATTTCGCGTAGTATATTCTTTTAATTTTATTTTTTATTCGAATTTTAATGTTTCAGGAAGTAACTAAATTTGGATGTGCCTTTAACAAATGACATTTAGAAATGGATTTAAAATATACTATTACACGTTGCAATACTTACTAAATTATAGAGCAGAAACAATAGGTTCCTTGTCCGATGTAGTAATGGACTTATTTACAAACATATACATTTTAACACAGTCTCCATTCGGACTAGAAGTATCCTCAGGTTTTTCATCTGGACTTATATTTTCTACTTCATCTTCATATACTTTTAAATTTTCATTAAATTCTATTCTATATTTAACAGAAGGTTTCGTTACGGTCGATGTTAGCAAGGATTCCTGTATCGTGTCGTTTCCGTTGCAAGTTTTCTCTGAGCGAAACATCCCCGTCCGATCTGATTGGTTGAAGTTCCTCTTCGTTTTTTTTGTTACAAAGGCTCCTAGACATGGAAGAATTTGCTTGAACTCCTTGCGGAAGTTCTCATTTAACCACGCATAAAGAAAAGGATTGTAACAAGTGGAAGACATAGCTATAAAATGGGCTACAAAAAATAACACCATATAGTATCTCCAATCTTCAGCAAATGAATAAAAATCACTACTTATGTTAATTAAATTCAATGGTAACCACGATAGTCCAAATATTGCCACCATTGCTATCAGCATTCTATTTGTTCTTCTCTTTCTTTCTCTCTCTGCGTCTTCTTTCTTACTATTTTTACTACCGGGTCTAGATTTCAGACGATCATTTAATTTTATACTAACACAAGTGTAACAGAAGGCCATAACAATAAATGGCAAAACAAATTGCATGATAGTCGTAACTGCTCCAAAAGCTTTTCGGATTTGATCTGAAGGCCACTTCTCAGCACAAAATATATCTTGAAGTGCCATGTAATAGCCGTATGGAAAAGTAACCGATAATGCAAATACCCAGATGAAAACTATAAGGCCGATACACGTTTTTATTTTCATTCTTGGTTTAAATGGATATATTATTACGAAAAACCTGTCAATGGCTATCGAAGTCAGAGTTAGAGTTGAAATATAAACGCTACAACCTTGGGCATAAGGCATTATATGGCATAACAAACCGCCAAAGACCCATCTTCCTAAAAAAGTGTAAAGAGGAGTAAATGGTACAGCAAACACACATAGTAATATGTCGGATAAAGCGAGGTTCGTGATGAAGAGATTAGTGACGGTTTGCATGGCTCGGTTTCTGATTACCGCATAGCAAACAAGAGCATTACCGAAGATTCCTACAACGAAAATAATCGTATATGCTGTACAAAAAATGGCTTGAACCGCCTTATTCTCGATAGGATCTGGGAGTGTAGTAACGTTATCATCTTGGGAGTAATTGCCGAAAGCGTTGATGTCATTGTTGTACCAAGTTTCATTCTGTGCCCATTCGTACTGCATAATTTTTTTGTTAAATTAATTTAGCATCATAAACCGTTGAGGATCGGTGTTGGCACTATCATATTTGTAAAAAAGGTAGTTTCTATGGTGTTTACTTCTTACTCGTGCAAATTCACTGTTTCTCATACTGTGTATTCAAAGTCAAAATGTTTGTATTTTAGTGAATTATTAAGAATTTCTTCATATTCGTTTTTTCATAGTTCTTGATGAAATCTGTAACAAAAATAAAAGTAATTAAAAAATTTTTGTTACAACTCTTCATCGTACATAAAGTTCAAAAAATAATTTTATAATTATCTGTTTCTATTTATAACAATTATGTGTTAGAATATTTTCAATATAAAATTATGTTATCGTTTAAAGCAACAATTATTAACACCTTATATATAAAAATAATGTAAAATAAGTTGTTATGTTAGAGATCCAATGCAGAATTTGAATTACCAAGAACTATAAATAAAATTAAAAGTATTTTAGATCCCCAGGGGACTCGAGGGAATTCTTTAAAAGTACTTTTATGGTTTTTCATAATTAAATATTTATATATTTTAAGTTTTTATTAAAAACGCTCACAAATCATTCATTAAAAATATCAAATCAGTAAGATTTAATTAATAAATGACGCAGGCCAAACAGCTGTGATTTTCATGTTCTTACTAATGTCTAACCGTTTCAAACGATTAGTTAATCTAAACAAGTGCAAATTTACAACAGATTACGAGTATATGATCGTAAATATTTCTCGTCGACAGAATGACTGTGCTATTAAGAAAATTTACATGTTTGTGTTTACAATACTTAATTTAACACTGTAAATTAAAATGTCAAGCAAGCCGTGCTGCTACGCTGCAATGTGACGTAGTAGTATTATGGTTATCTATATATTACTATGTCGTGAAGCAAAAACTTTGTACCCCTTTTTACGAAAATTGCGCGGACAGAAGAGTATGAAATTTCGCACATCTATAGTTTGTATAGAGAAAGAGTGCAGAGTGTATATTTTTAAGATTTTGTATAAAAAATACAATAAATCAATAATAAAAAAAAAAAACATTACACACATTACCATGTATTTGACACACACACACGCATATATACTCTTTACTTTATTGTTAAAATCTGTGGTCAAATTGAAAATAGATTATAGATTATGGTCGAATTTCGACCACTGGGCGGCCACTAGTCGTTATGATTATTTGTAAATTTAACAATCACAAATATTGGTTGAATTTTTAACACAAAAATTTTCATTTTTTAACTGTATATTTGTCTATTAATTACACACGGTGCTTTTAGGTGATAAATGAAATCAATATATAATTTTAATATGACAAATTAACGTACTCGTAGATTCCAACGAGAGATGGCACTGCTAGAATGCTTTTAATAAAAATAATTATTATTATATTATTTCATTATTTATTATTTTTGTAAAAATAAGTGCAAAATTAAATAAAATTTATAGATTCTTATACTATCCATAATTTTATATTTTAGTTAGTAAGTTTTATAAATTTTGTATGTTAATATTGATACAAATACAGTTTGTAATATGTGCGGTAAACGATTATAATAATAATAATAATAATAATCTTTATTGAACACAATCATAAATTATACAATACAGATTACCCTGACTCCTGCACTAGTTTGCACTGTGTTGCAGACGCCAGTATCCTCCCCTTAAATATATGTAATAACAAATTATGCCCTTAAAAACTAATTATTATCAATTCAATGGTACGAAAAAAATCAAAACTAGCTAACATTAACATTAATAACTTTAAACTATAATTAACATTTAGATGGAAAACATGTGCCATGTGTGTTTAGTTGATCACTATTTATTACCATGTGTATGTGTGTGTGTGTGTGTGTGTTTGTGTGTGTGTGTGTTTGTGTGTATGTGTGTTTGTGTTTGTGTCTGTATATATGTCTGTGTATATCACGTCAGTCAATAGTTATTATTTAACTGTTATTAAAAGATTCTCTGTAGCGTTGTAATCTAAGCATTTTAACCAGGCAAGTAATTTTTCCTTTAATGTATAGTTATTAAGTATTCTGATGTTGAAAATTGTGTTAATTTTATTATAAAGAGTTGGAGCATGGTGATTGTAATGTTTTCGTCCAAACGCTGTTTTCGTAGGATTTACCGGACATCTTTTTATCCTTTTGTTCATTATAGGTAAATAAGGTACACACTTCTTATGGTATCTTTTAACAACTTCATATATGTATATTTGTCTTACAGTCAGTACATCAGCCTGTTTATACACCGCAACTGTGGGATGCCTATAAGGTAAAGAGAGTATTACTTTTAGGACCGCGCGTTGGGCCTTCTCTGCAAGCATTATATTTGTCTTACCAGCGCCTCCCCATGCACAGATACAATATCTCACAAGGCACTCGCAGAGTGCTCGATAGACTTGAATTAGGAGCCTTTCTTCACATATTGAACGTAAATTTTTGAAGATGTACATAAGCTTTCTGATCCTAGTAGTTAAAGTAGTAATATGTAAGTTCCAATTAAGTCGTTCATCGACTACTACACCTAAGTACTTCACGGAATCTACTCTATTAAGTTTTCCACAGCCACAGTTACAGTTGTCAACGATGCGGTTACAAGGGTGCGTATGTATTTTAAGTCCAGAATTAGGTAACAGTTTATCCGATGCTGACTTGCTGATTCTCCCCAAACACTAATTAATAATTTCTCATATAGCTTAATACTCAGCCGAAATTTACTAACGTGTGTTTAGTAAATTAATGAACGATTACGTTTAATTTAACGTCAAAAAATTACGCTATCATTATTTTGTGATAAGCTATTTAACTGACATAATTTATAACGTAAGAATTACAACTCCTAATGTTATATGGCGCAGAAACTATCGAAATTACTGTAGCAATTATAATAACAACAGACCAGTGATTCCGAGTTAATTTCTGAAGATAAATTAATTGAGACGTGAAAGCAATAATTATTGTTGATAAATTAATATCAGTTTTGGCATTGAAATACAAGAAGCTGAAACGTATTATTAGGTACTCACTAATTAAGATATTTAGGAAGGGTTTAGTGATTGAGTAGAATATAGGATGAAACTAATGTGATTTTCCTTGAAATAATGATGATCCACTAAAACTGTACGAGAAAAGGGGACTTTTTTATTAATTTGGGTAATATCAGTTTTTTTTTGTCCATAAAAACGAATTCGGCTTAATTTAGTTTCTGAGTGTGAGTTGTACCAAATAAATAGTAAAGGATATTACGTAAGAATTAAAAACAACTGACTGCGAAATGATAAATAACTTATTTGTTACTACGCAAGTGCAAGTTTTTAAGTTTTTGTGTTAAAATATGTATTGAACAAAATTTCACGTTTATTGAAATTTCTATAGCCATTCTGTCAAATTCAAGAAACATGCTGAATCACTGACTAACTGACTTACTGATCATCGCTGAGCGTATAAAGCTTATAAAGTATTTATTTAAGCAGGAGCACTTTATGTGAATTTTAATGAAATAAATTCTTGCCATGTTTGTCAACTGAATCCACATTCCGAAACCGATATATATTTGTAAGGTTACTTGGATAATTAAATTTGGATGAGTTTATTGCATTACAAAATGTGTAGTCAAATTTATTTTGATTTTATTCTGATCTTCATAATACCTCATCCAGAAAATTATTACATAAATTAATATGTTAAATTGATAAATTAATATTACTAATTAAAAAAGGATTCCAAAAAAAAAAAACTTTAACATCATAATAAGCTTATTGACTACAGTTTATTAAATGTAAATTAATATGTAAATTATCAGTGCATCTGTTATTATCTCGCTAAATGAATGAGCCTCTAGGGGATGGTTTTGCATAATATCTACATAAAATTCAATGAAAATGGAATCAGAATTTTATACGTGAATGCATTATGTCAATATTTACTTGCCAATCAATTTTTTTGGTGCATTCAATACATATCATGGAACAATAAATAAAGAGCTTGTACTCTTTTTTTATACGTCTAGGTTGGCAAACAAGCATTATTCATATATGTCGAATAAAAAACATATAAGAAAAACAAAAATTGAACAAGCATTCAAATATATAACGTAAAACTTTTAGCAATAGAGATTACTTGAAATAGATTTTTTTTTGTTCGTGATCCTCACGGCTATCACAGGCCGTAAAAGACAATTTTATTCACAGCATTTATTTGAATACTTTTGCTGTTTTATTACATTTCAGCCATCGTTGAATAAAAGAGAATTTGAAAAGTTAGTAAGTGTATTCAGTACGTAAACACGTAAGTCGTTATTATTTAGACCAGTATCTACGTAGTGATTTATAAAAGGTATTTAAGAAAGGAGTTTGTGAAAAGTGAATGTAACGTACTGTATGTAAATATGCCTCTACAAACCTTTTTTAATCATAAGAATAAAAATTAAGTATAAAAATTAAAGCAATTAATTAAAACGAGGAATCGGTGAAAAAAGAAAGGCCGTCCTATTAGCATGCTAATCCTAATAAAAGCCTAAAACTCGGAAGTTAGGTATAGAAACTCTAGCAAGGCTTGAAGCTCTATGAATTGACGGTCGGTATTTTTTAACCGACTTGAAAAAAGGAGGAGATTACTCAATTCGACCGTATATATACATATATATGTTCGGGGATAACTTCGTTGTTCGAAACGGAAGAACGAAACGAAGAACGGAAACGAAGAACGGAATTTTGATTAAAAATTTTTGTTGGAAAGAACATATCCCTGGTATGGTACCATCTTAAGGAAACCAGGACCTGATAATGGAATCCCAGAGAAATCGAGGGAAACTCTCGAAAATCCGCATAACTTTTTACTGGGTGTACCGATTTTGATGATTTTTAATTTAATCGAAAGCCGATATTCATCATGTGGTCACATTTAAATTTCATCCAAGCAACTTTTGGAGTAAATTTTGATAATGCGTATTTACTTGACTAATTTTTCTTCTACCTACGTTGTATTACTTGTCGATATAATTGAAGTCGGTTTTTTCCGTTTACCTGCAAACACATTTATTCTGTTCAATCAACTCACGTACTTTTTTTGTAATTTTGTAAAGTGATAATTATTATACTTATTTAGTGCGGATTATGTACACGGGTAGAGCTAGTATCTAACTGAATGCTTGTGTTATAGGTAACAGTTGGCTATAGATATAAATTACAAATATATGAATAAATAATAATACATATTAGACATAAACCCGTAATCATCCGCGCCAATAGGCTAGTCAAGGTATTTAAGAAAAAACGAACTATTATAGGGTTTACAAGGGTCATTGTACGAAAATTCTAGATCAATGATAAGCTAGTTCAGTATAAAAATTAAAAAAAATTTTTTTTCGCCGTAACAAGTCTATATTTGGAGAAACGTTACAAAATATTAGGACGTATATTTAAAAAAAAAATTAAGCAATTACCAAAATATTCATCAGTGTGGTGTATCGAAATTCAACACGTAGAACCGCACTGGTTATCTAGTAATAATTAACGTTATACTCCCGAGATTTATAAGTTTTATTATGCTTTTACTGAAAGTATTACCCTGTCGGGTGCCTTTAATACGATCACTTATGTACGAGTAAGCTGACACCCTATTGTTTCTATTACTATTTGTTTTTCGTACATTTACATATATATTATTATGTATTATGGTTGCGTTGAGATTATAGACCAATTGATTACGGGTCACGTTTTACTAGCTCAAACACGCTTTATACTCTTACAAAAATGCCGTGGGGGTCGTAAAAGGCGACTGAAAGATAAACCTGGCTCAAAATCATCAGGGAAAACTTCATTTGAAACCCGGAATGGGGTCTCCGCCAAGCATTCGTGACATAGTTCTAAAATGAGAAAGACTCCTGCAGCCGAACTGGCTCCACATGTAGCGACTCGTCGTTCCTGTGGGCCTAGCCAGTGAGGTCAAAAGGGAGGCGCAGAGCTTAGGCAACTCTGTGTTTTCCTGAAGAGTGCCCTAGGAGACATAGAGTCTGTCTGACACTGTCTAAATTGTCTGCAATAGACGGACTAAGGCCTTTAGTTAGTTAGTAATCTAATAAAGTCGATTTCAATATAGCCAAATTAAGTACCTACGATTGAAATTTTAACAATTTCATTCCTTTACCAAAATAGCTTTTTGAATTGGCTTTTTGATTAAAAATGGCGTATCGTTACGTTAATATACTGATAATAATGACGTAATGATAGTTTTTCCTACTGGGCATAAGCTTAATGTTCAGCCTTCTGAAGTATATTTGTATACTACTTATATGGTTTACCCATTTTCGGTATGCATAAATTGGATAAAATTTATGTTCAAAAACAAACAGACAAGTAGATTTGCTTTATAAAATATTACACTTCAGCCTATCGCAGTCCACTGCTGGACATAGGCCTCCCCAAGTTCGCGCCACACATCCCGGTCTTCCGCAATCCCCATCCAGCCTACACCGGCAATCTTACGTAGATCGTCGGTCCAACGGGCCGGAGGACGTCCCACACTGCGTTTGCCAAGACGCGGTCTCCACTCTAGGACCCGTCTACTCCAACGGCCATCGGTGCTGCGACACAGATGACCAGCCCACTGCCACTTCAACTTGCTAATTCTGTGGGCTATGTCGGTTACTTTCGTAAAAAAAAAAATATTATTAATAATTATTATCGCAATGAAAACAGAAGATATGATTTTGAATAGTCATTGTGCTTCGGTTACATACTGTAAAAGTACGGTGAATTGAAAGTTGTAGACGTTTGATGAAGTCAGAATACGTGTGTGGACTGTACAGAGTATCAGTGTTGCATTGGAAATAGAGTTCATTTTAATATATTGTATAATAAGAGAGATGATATCAATTGTATTATTTTCATCTTACATCCAGTTTATAGTTCGTGAATGATCACTGCGCTCCGCAAATATTTCGAGTATCTGAGAAGTATCTGAAAGCATGCAATAGATCGAAATGTGGCATTTTATAAAATTCTAGAAAACGCTCTATTTGACAATATCAGTATTTTACTAAGGTAAAATTTTAAGTATTTTACTAGTTATCGAAGTTTTATTTCGATGCATATTTTAAAAACAGTTTACTATCAAAATTGTTTGAAATCAATTAATAATTTATTTATATTAGTATTTTTTAAATTCTAACTGAACTGTTTAAGATTTAGCTTTAGTGTAAAAATATAAACGGGATATTTAAACAAGCAACACGTGGGTAACAACAACAACGTGGGCGCACGCAGTGTCACAGCTAGTATCTATTGGTAAAACGTCAAAGATTATTCTTCATAACAACAACTCACATTCAAAATCCTTCCTCACATATGAAATAAATTCAAGTTGTCAACGCCGACTTGTTTAGTGAAAGTTATCAATTTAATATATTCTATGCTTTGCCCAGCTTTTCATATTATTATCATTTACACAAAGCAATAGTATGACGGTATCGATTTTAACAGTTCTCTTTCATCTTCGTCGTTTTTGAAGCAGGCATTTTTGAGCAGATAACACTATTAAACAGCAAGCATAAATAAGAATAAGGAATAATAACCATAAACGTAAACTTATGCAACATCATATAATAAATATTGAATACTCAAAAAAAAAAAAACCGTTGCTACATAGACGTTTTGAGATGAAATTCAAGTTAGTAAAAACCATAAACTCAACTTCTATCATGTTCCTTAGAAGTCATTATAAGTTATCCTCGCTGAGAATGTCAAACTCCGTAGTTGATATTTTTATCTTGACGTAGGTTATGTGTCAATTGTGAGCAAACGATGTGGATAGAGATCTGAAATCTGTAACAGTCGTTCGTTATGTTCGATAGGTTTTTCATTTAACATTTATTTTGACAAGTTTTTTTTTGCACACACAAAAAAAAAACTATTAATTAGACTTTCATTGTTTTAGATTGATCGATAGAAATACTATTCTTTATATTAATAATAATTGTGTTTGCGTGCAAACGAAAAAACCCGATTTCAATTACATCGACAAGTAATACAACGTAGGTAGACGAAAAAATAGTCAAGTAAATACGCATTATCAAAGATTACTCCAATAGTTGTAATTAGATCCCGATGAAATTTAAATGTGATGATTGATATGATAAAAATCGGTTTTCTATTAAATTGAAAATTATCAAAATCGGTACACCCAGTAAAAAGTTATTAAGGATTTTCGAGAGCTTCCCTCGATTTATCTTAGATCCATTATCAGATTCTGGTTTCCTTATCATGGTACCACACTTAGGATATCTCCTTTCCAACAAAAAAATTATCAAAATCAGTTCATAAACGACGAAGTTATCCCCGAAGATACATAATATATATATATATATATATATATATATATATATATATATATATATATATATATACATAATATATATATATATATATATATATATATATATACGGTCGAATTGAGTAACCTCCTCCTTTTTTGAACTCAGTTAACTAATATAGTTTTAAAAAATATATACAACGATACCAGGACAATAAATTGCTAATATCCAGTGTTTTGAGAAATAACAGCTATCCTGTATAGATATAATGTATTAATCTGAATTCCACAGTCGAGTAACCTTTTGAAAGGTCGAGAAATATTTTCGGGTTAGTAAATTTTTGCGAAACAGGAATATTGTGTATATTGAAGAGTTTATTGTAGATGAAAATTAGAATTAAAGTATGATTTGGTTGCTGCTGTGTGGTTACGGCAGTAAAGAATATAGTCACCCCCATTCTTCCCGTGGGTGTCGTAAGAAGCAACTGAGGGATAACACAGTTCGACTACAACCTTGGAACTTAAAAAGCCCACCGATGGCGGGGTAACCATCCAGCTGCTGACTTTGAAATACACAGTCCGAAGACGGGTAGCAGCGCTTCGGTGCGATAAAGCCAGCATTGCGGTCACCAACCCGCCTTCTTAGCGTGGTGACTATGGGTAAAATACACGAGTTCACGCCATTTTTAGCGCGAACTTGGGGAGACCTAATTCCAGCAGTGGACTGCGATAGGCTGAATTAAATATTTATTATTATAATTTGGCGACCAGGGTTTAGTTGGTATGTATCGACCTCTAAAGTAAGTTAATAGAGTAAAATTAACTTAATTATTTTGTTGTAAAATTAACTTTCGCATATGTGTTCTGTTATTAAAGTGGTGAAACTGTAGGCGCGAGTAAATTGTTGTAGTTTGTTTTATTAAATTTATTTATTCATATTTTGAGGGTCGGGTGTAGTCTATCTTGGGTTGTCTATTTCAAAATATATTAAAAGTTAAACAGTGAAAGGTATACTAATTAATTTTGGCTAAATGAAGAGTATTTAGTAATGTTACCCATTACATGAATGTTCTATGTTATATGACCTTTAAAATAAAAGTTATGGTAAAATAATTTAATTGTTAATTAAGTAGGATGTGTGTCCAACAAACATATGTTTTTTATGTAAAAGTATGTACTGAATAGATATATATATATATATATATATATATATATATATATATATATATATATATATATATATATATATATATATATATATATATATTGTATGTATGTATGTATGTATGTGGTAATATATGTATACTAGCGACCCGCCCCGGCTTCGCACGGGTGCAATGCTGATACTAAATATACCACAGAATGTCTTTATTTATTGTATAACATTCAAATATGCGTCGTTAGATTACACGTTGTTACAGAATGCGTTGAAGAAATAAAGGTTCACTGCTCGTTCCCCGTAGATGATAGCGTAATAATTTGTAGCCTATATGTTGACCCGACTTCTTAATAATATTCGTGCCAAATTTGAAATAAATCCATGCAGTACTTTTTGAGTTTATTCCGGACATACATACAGACAAACAGATAAACAGACAAAACAGACAAAAATTCTAAAAACTATATTTTTGGCTTCGTTCGTCGCTTTCTTTAAAAAAAATATTCAATGTACAGTTTTGACTTTTCTACCATTTTATTATATGTATATAGATAAACAAGTACTTTCATTAAGCATAAAATTTCGTAACTAATTAATAGTGTTATCAATGATTTCCTATGTTTGACACGAACGAAATTATCAGAGTGCCTGCCTTATGAGGTCACTATGTCTATCCAGTAACTGATTTGTTTGATAAGTATATACATGTATTGTATGCCTGCATTATAAGTATAAATGCACTTAACGTGTCCAATAATTTACTTGTCTGTTTTTGAAATTATCTAAAAGCCCCTATTCCTAACAAAATTGAAATAAATTATTTTTTTTTGGCTGCCTACCCTGTCTAAAAACTTTATGCACGCCACTGTGTCCCTTACCGTATTTTAATTTCTATTTAAGGTTGCCTGGAAGAGATTGCTGCTGTAGTCAAAGCCGCCTCTTGTACATCACTTCACAGTCGTACTAGTTTTGTTGATATTATGTAAATTTTGATGTACAATAAATAAAAGAGTAAAAATAATAAATAATTATAATATTAAATTATTAACGTATTTAATTAGTTTTGCCAGTTTTAATTATAATTTAGCAATTCATTAAGTTTTTATTAAAAGGGTTTTCTACCAGATAGCTTAGGAGCAAATGTCATAGTCGCTTTTACGATTACAACAAATGTTAGAACTTCAAAGCGCATTTGAAATCTTTTAACACTTAAAACACTTTAAATTGAGGCTGTACCCACAGCAGGAAATAACTGAGGTAGGGCAGGGAAATAACTGAGGTAGGAAATTTCGTACTCAAAATATGGAGCAGCCCGACTGACGTAGTACTCGACCTTACAGAAGATCATAGCTAAATAATAGTGTTTTCAAGTAGTGTTGTGTTTCTGTTGGTGAGTAAGGTGACCAGAGCTCCTAGGGGGCCTTTGGGATTGGGTCGCCAACTCGCTCGCGATGCTTCTGGCGTTGCAGACGTCTATAGACGCAGCGATTATCGTAGCTTATAAGCTACGATAGTACGATCGTAGCTTATAAGCTACGATAATCGCTGCGAGGTGAGCCGTACGCTTGTTTGCCGACTTAAATATATATAAAAAAACTTAATTTTCCAAGCCTGTACTTGACAGTTATAAATCTGAATATTTACGATTATAACTTTGCAAAATGGTCTAATCTAATTAGATACTTGGTAGTTGAGGTACTTTGACAGTTCGTCTCTAATTTTCGATTTAAATGTTAATTAGAGGGATATCGACGAAATCAACCCCGCTTTTGACCGACCTTAAAAGGAGATTTTCATTTAATTTGTTGTTGGTGTTTTTTATGTTTGTGTGTTCATAAGGAGATATACATCGGTAGTTTTTTAATAAACACACATGCAAAAAATATGGTATACGTGCTGTGCAATGTGCAGTAATATTTTATTTAAAATATGTAAAAAAATGACCATACGTTTGACATTTCACACAATGTTGCTAGTTAAAATGATTTGACGACACAGACACTTGTGTTTAGCAATCTGTTAACGGTAAGAGGTGCGTACACAAAAACGTTTTTTGATAAGATAAGCACATAAAAATTTAGGATATTCGATGATAGGATGATGCAGCTTTTAATACGTGATAAGGTGGTATTTTCTGGAAAGGATTAATTCGAGTGATTAAAATATTTTACTACGACTACGACTTGTTATCGGTACTTTAACTCCAGAATACTAACCTTATTTTTTTTCTGAGTTCAAAAAAAGAAGGAGGTACTCAATTCGATTGTATTTTTTTTAATGTATGTTACTTCAGTTATTTTTACTGGGTGGACCGATTTCGACAATTCTTTAATCGAAAGGTGGTGTCTGTCATTTGGTCATTTGGTGGTATGTGTTATTTGAGATCTAACTACTGCTTTTTGAATTATATCTAACAATGCGTTTTTACTTGACTATTTTTTCGTCGACCTACGTTGTTTTATACCTGTACTGTACTATACCTTTTACTGGGTGTACCGATTTTGATGATTTTAATCGAAAGCTGATGTTTATCATGTGGTCATATTTAAATTTCATTGAGATTTGATTACAACTTTTTGAGTAATCTTTGATAATGCGTATTTACTTGTCTATTTTTTCATCTACCTACGTTGTATTACTTGTCGATGTAATTGAAGGCGATTTTTTTTTCGTTTGCGAGCAAATACAATCATTTATGTTTAATACTACTTTAAGTCAATTATATTACGCATGAAATGATAAACTTTAAAAAAAAAGAAAAATAAAATCATAAAATGTATTTTTTTTTAATAAATTTAAGTTCACATTATAAGCATTGTGTATTTGTATACACACACACATACGCACACTAGTACAAATACTACCTACAACTATTTATTTTATACGTTGAAAAGACGAGATTACTGGGACCGGTATTTTTATACGTCAAGGGTGGCAAACAAGCATACAGCTCATCTGATGGTAAGCAGTTACCGGAGCCTATGGACGCCAGAACACAAAAAGAAGCAAGTGCATTACCAACCCTATTTACATCTCTCCCCAGGAGCTCTGGCTGCCTTACTCATTACAGGAATACAACACAACTAGAGTGCAGTATTATTTAGCTGCTGTGATCATCTGTAAGGTTCAGTTAGTTTCCCACTGGGACTGATATATATTTAGAGAAAGATATTTTCTGCTTTGTCTTAACTCTATGAGTTTAATTATAAAACTTCAAAAGAGTATATATATTTAAATTTTGGTATAAGCCTAATATATATATATATATATATATATATATATATATTTCAAAAGTTTCTATAGAAATGAACAATTTCGTCAATCTCTTTATAATGTGCTTATAAACATCACATTATAAAGAGATTAGATGGCTCTAGGTGTCCATTAAGGATATTTAATCATTAAACCATAATGCTATACATTGCTTGATCTATTTAACTATGGATACTATGATAGTATTACGCTTAAAGTTTTAATGACTAATATTTTCCTGATTTTTTTAATAACATTTACATCAAATCTGCCTTAATCTGGACTGGCCCGTTGCTGCTGTTTGCAAAGACCCTGCTTTCTGCGCCGGGGTTTTTAGGTTATATATTTATATTTATATGTTAATTCTTTAAAATATAAAATAAAACTGACCGTATATTTTCTACCTTAATAGGAACAGACAACTGTAAATGTCAGTTAAGCGTACATAAAAAATGTATTGCGCAATAAATTGTAATATTTTAATTGTACGGTTAGTTCATTGACTTTTTAACCCGCAAAATATCATTATATGTGTATTCTTGCTCATTTATTTTAAGTTTCGTATTACGAATATACTTTGGACACGGAATTCACGAAAGCATATTACAGACTATACAAGAGCAGTTGGCAAATTTCCTGTATTTTTTTCACACCACTAGAATATCAAACAGCCTACAGTCTACCCGATAGCAACCAGTTACCGTAGCTTGCAAACACCTGTAAAACCAGTAGCATAAAAAGGCCACTGTCAATCCTACCTACAATGTTAACATAGCATTCCCAAAACACAACGCTACTTATAAGTACTACCTCGTTTGCTGTTGTTTGAATAATCTGTAAGGTTCAGTCTAATCGTCGAAATTTTTTTATTTTTATTTTATGTCACTAGGTCGGCAAACAAGCGTACGGCATACCTGATGGTAAGCGATTACCGTAGCTTATAGACACCTACAACACCAGAAGCATCGCAAGCGCGTTGCCGACCCAATCCCCAATCCCACCAGGAGCTCTGGTCACCTTACTCACCAACAGGAACACAATACTGCTTAAAAACAGTATTATTTTGCTGTGATCTTCTGTAAGGTCGAGGTACTACCCCAGTCGGGCTGCTCCATATTTTGAGCAGGAAATTCCTGCTGTGCTCTACCTCAGTCACGAAATACTAGTTATTAACTATATTGGAATTGGAAGTCATATTACTCCCGATTATGAACTAGATATTTCTTGCTGAGACCTATTTCTACCTTTTCAACTGTTACATACTGTAATTGAAAATTAAAAAATAATTTACACCAGTCTACATTTTTCTATGTAGATTTAAAGTTCATATTGAAGTTATCGTCATATTATCAACAACTTATAAACAGCAAATCACGATGTTTATATTTACGTTTGTACATGTCGTAGTAGATAGTAAATAGATAATTTCCATGACGTGTTCTATATGTTATGAAATGTTTTCGACTTCTTTATACAATGTTTGGTTAGCCTAAATTTAACATTTGTTTAAGTAGCTAAAGTAAAGTAAGAATAAAGGATTTTGGGACACTTGAAAAGAGTATGGTATGTTTAACCTTCATTGAGGCTCACAGACAGTGATCATGCTCTCGAATTTTCGTTAGATGTACTGGAGTATATATGCGTAACATTATGTTTGTTACACTAGCCTAACCCCACGGTATCAGTGTGCCTCCGACTTAACTTCATACGAAGATAATTAAACAATATACTTGAATATAAGAAACCCAGGTGTGCCCACAGCCTTATTTTCTCTGTACGGCACACGTGCAAGATTTCAACATCATTTCGGATGAAGATGGCAAGCAACAGAAAGCGACCACCGTAGAGACCACCGCAGCGACGGCCACACCGTGGAAACCTTTCTTCAACTTCGTTTTATTAAATCATTCTTCTACTTAACATCAGTAGGGAATCACCTCTTTAGTAATAAGTTTAATTATAATGTAGATTAATAAATTATTATAAGTAAATTGCTTTTTTTTGGCATCTGCGGCTGCAACAATCGTAACTTGTTTGAAAACTCTATATAAAATAACAGTAACGAAGTCTCTATAATTCTGATAGGGTTATCCTTATGTCTTATTAAATCGAAGTAATCTGCTATATTATTCTATTATCTGTACTACTAACAACAAATATATTTGTGTGTAATTTAAGCGGAACGTAAGGCGTCATTTAATAGAAGAAGCACTCGGTTCGAGTTCCGGCAAAGAGTAATAACAGTCGTAAGTATTTCATTACTAGTCAAAAATTTCTGTTGTCACGGTGAAGAAGTTAAATTGGTAATTTGTGAATATTTGGTAGACATAGTATATATTTTTGTACCGTTCACACACATTTTACTTGATATACTCCTTTCAGTGACAAAAAGTATTATCAATGAGAAACCACGCATGAATGGGTATTTGTTATTCATTCATTTGAACAATAGGGTAAATGTGGGATAGTTGCCACACTTTTTGAAACAGGTGAATAACTTATAGAAAATAAGCAATTTCAAATTGGATTTTTTTGTGATTTATTGTGTATTTATTAAGGTAAAATCTAATTAAGATAATTTAATTAAATCTGTTTTATTTATTTACTGACAGATGAAATAAAAAAGTTTAATAAATGAGGATAGATGCCTATTGTGTGGGTTAGATGCCGCAGTGATATTTTGGCTTGTGGGATAGTTGCCCTGTGTAATTAAGGACGCTATCACATTTTTCCACAAATATCAGTGCTGTGTGGCTACGGCACTAAAGAATTTAGCCACCCCCTCTCTTCCCGTGGGTGTCGTAAGAGGCGACTAAGGGATAACAAGGTTCCACAACCACCTTGGAACCCAATAAGCCGACCGATGGCGGGATAACCATCCAACTGCTGGCTTTGAAATACACAGGCCGAAGACGGGCAGCAGCGTCTTCGGTGCGACAAAGCCAGTACTGCGGTCACCAACCCGTCTGCCCAGCGTGGTGACTATGGGCAAAACACACGAGTTCACGTTATTTTTGGCGTAAACTTGTGGAGGCCTATGTCCAGCAGTGGACTGTATAGGCTGTGATGATGATGATGATGATCAGTGTTTTTCACGTACCATTTTAATTAATTAGGAGTCACCCTGAGAGGATATCTTGGTTTCAAATGAAAGATAATATATTCATCTCCAAGTGAGACTATAAAAATTCTATAGCCCCATACAAACTTTTCACACAAATACAGTTTAACCATCACAGAAATCGCAAAAAATTTAAAAAAGACGGGTCTGAATAGGAACCATTATAGCTAAATACACTGCACTAAGAAAAATAACTACACTAAGAAATTGTTGCTTATTTAGTCCTCTATGCGTAGCGCTAGATATTTTATATAAAAATAAATAATATTTCCATTTATATGAAAAATAAGAAACGCTCTCAAATTTCTTCATACATTTTTTACAAGTGAACCATCGTCGTTCGTCATTCCGCGCCGAAACGCGCTCATGGAAGTACGGCTGTATCGCTTCAGCGCAAGTAATAATTACGTAAAAAATGAGTTCCTTGTGTGTACTGTGCTTGGACGAAATTGATACTTCGCAATCGATTGTCTTTGCTATGCATCTGGTTTATATATAATAATCAATAATAATAATTAGTCTTGGCAATTTGTCTTTTCAACCGACTTCAAAAAAAGGAGGAGGTTACTCAATTCGACCGTATATATATATACGTATATATTATTTTAATGTATGTTCGGAGATAACTTTTTCGTTTATGAACCGATTTTAATAATTCTTTTTTTGTTGGAAAGGAGATATCCCTAGTTTGGTACTATGATAAGGAAACTAGGATCTGATGATGGGATCCCAGAGAAATCAAGGAAAACTTTCAAAAATCGTACGGGTGACTAGTAAATTTAATTATGTTTTCATTAAGTACTATAAAGCACTACTATTTAATAAAGATCTGGAGTCGATCTGATGATAGAGAAGAAAGATAGTCGAGGGAACTCTTCGACAATTTATAGCAATTACCTGCTTTTTGAACTTAATTCGTTTCTGTTGATGAGAACTTTGCACCTGTATTAGTTATAAGTTCCATTACAGTCTGATGATGGAGACAAAAGATAGTCGAGGGAACTCTTTAACGATTTATAGCAATTACCTGCTGTTTGAAGTTAATTCGTTTCTATCGATGAGAACTTCGCACCTATATGAGTTACAAGTACCATTACAGTCTGATGATGGAGACGAAAGATAATCGAGGGAACTTTTCAACGATTTATAGCAATTACCTGCTGTGTGATCATCTGTGTCGCAGGATTTGATGATGGAGCCCATAAACACCCGAGGGAATTTCTCAACAATTTACAGCAGTTACCTTTTGCTGTTTGACGACCGCTTTGATATAATGGTGCATGTGCCGTGTCGGCGGCGCCTAAACACCGACGGTCGCGGGTTCAATTCCCGCTCGAAGTGGATATTTATGTTTATACAAATATTTATTTTCGGTCTAGTTGTTAATCCTTGTGGTTCTCCCAACCTAGCCTCAGAGAACACGCTAGGCTGTCAGTCCCGGTTGTTATTACGTACACCTGATAGCGAACTTTACTCATAGTATGTCAACGCGTTAGCGCAGCGGTCACAGCACTGGCTGTTGCGCTGGCGTTAGTGGGTTCAATCTCCGCGCAGGACAGACATTTGTATTGGCCATATAAGATGTTTGTCATGATCTGGGTGTTTGTACTTGTGTATTATTTGTACTGTGTGTAGTAAATACTACAACAACCTGACTACAATAACAAATACAAACAACACACACAACAAACAAGTACAAAAAATATTATTAAATATATCAAAACAATAACAGAGTAATAACAGTATTCAAACTAATTTATAGTCAATGAAACAAATTATGAAAGAAAACTGAATACAACTTACGAGTAGATACTAGAGTAGTTATTTATTTACTTGGCACCGACTTCAAAATTATAAAATATTTATTAAATCATTTCTGATTAACTAAATCAAAATACGAATTACTTTGTACTAAGTAAATTTATTTTTCACTTTTTAGTATCCTGTTTGAAGTCGGTTTTTTTTTGTTAAAAATTATTTTGTTTTAAATTTACATTATTATAATGTTAAAACTATAATTATATAACTTAAAATTGTATGTGATTTTGAATTATAAAAATAAGCGTATTATTATCTATTATATTTTATTGTATAGTACGACGAACGAGTAGTAGATACCCTGACGCCTTAAGACATCGTCATAAACAGAATAGGGGAGAGGTTCCGTGAATAGTAGGTACTTAGTAACATTTACCAAGTTCGACTTTAAACTTACAACTAAATTTACTAATCAATACCAGTAAAATTAAAAATTAATACTTTCAAGTACCAAGATTAGTTACGTCGGTACAAAATCGAGCAGATAGCGGTATCAATGTGTGCGTACGCATAAATGTTATTGTGTTGCGATTTAAATACCTAAACTTGAGCGAGTTAAAAATGTGATAGCGTCCTTAAATGAAAGAGTATTTAGATTATGTTAACTTTAATCAACTTTTTCCCTAATATAATCATATATGATAATAAAATCATCTTTGGAATGTACTAAATCTAATAAATTGAGATCAATTAAAAAATCAGCATCAATTTGAAGTCTTATTCGGTAGCGCCATGTGTTTAACCTTTTGTTTTACTTGTACTTATGTTTTTCTTGGCGTAGTTTTAAACGCTGACATGGATTACAATAATCGCCGTACATTGTACAGGTTTCATGCAGCCACTTTTTACACGTGACACACTGAATCCAATCTACTGTTGATTGTGTCTCCTCGAACTTTTCAAAACATTCCACGCATTCGTTTGATGCATTTTCAGAAGAGTCTGACAGATTTGAAACAGTTGTGTCCCTTTCATCAGGAGCTTTACTTATTTGTTTCCTTTTTTGAACTATACGAATAGGAATCTGAATTGTATTTTTACTAGAAGACTTATTTAATTCTTTCCCTTTCAGTTTCTTAGCTCTCTTTTCTTTTTTCTTGTTTATTTGAACACGAGTTTCATTTTCTTCAAAATCATCGGAATCACATGTTGTACTTGTATCTGTGTCCTGTAAATCACCTTTTGATCTTTTTTTCGCTGTCTTTTTGAGTGCTTTATCTTTACGCGGTATGTTCGGAGTTCGCTTGCATTTTTTTCTCTTAATTGCGATATTTTCTTTAGAAGTCAATACTGCAGCTGACTGTTTACCTCTTTTATATAGCGGTATTGGTACTTTTGGTATTGGTGAACATTCTTGCAAGAACTTGCTAGGCGTTTTTTGAGTGCTTTCTGGATTAGGCTGCAGACAAGGTAAAGAAGAGATTATAGATGGAGAATCCTCTCTTACTGTATTAGGGCTAGTATCACAAATCCCGCGAGTTGGATCTGAATTTGGTGACGCAGAAATTGGGATTTCACCCACAGTTGCAGTCATAAGAACCTCGTCGCAATCTAATTCTAGTAACGTCTGATTACTACAAGAAGGACCAGGTAATTGTAATGTATGTGCATCGATCGAATCGTTTTGTGGCTCATCGGGGAGTTGATTGCTGGATGACAAATCAGATATTGCAAAGAAACTTTCTGGAACATTTGCTGGATTGTCTGGGTAAATGCCGCAAGCTTTAAAGCCCGAAATAGCATTAGAAGGCGTAGCCGCTCGGATCCATGCATTACCAATTAGTTTGCCAGCAGCTAAGCGATTAATTTTTTTTTCTTTATTAGTAAGCATCCAGTTTTTTGTTTCAGCTGCATAGAAAGTTTTAAATGGCTTAAAAAAACTACGGTCTAAGGGTTGTAAAGCTTGCGTGCTGTGACTTGGCAAACAAAAGAGTATAATACCATTTTCTTCCGCGGTCTCTAACATGCCAGCAGAGTTAGTGTGTGAAGAATGCCCATCTAGAAGTAAAACAACTTTACCTTGAGGCTTTCTAGGTATAAAATGTTCCAATAGCCACTTCTGAAATAACTCTGCATTAACATAAGCCGATTTTTTGCTCATGTAGACATCTGAGCCAAGAGGAAGACCATCCTGGAATTCTGGCTTTCTATTTACTCCTTTAATAATAACTACTGGAGAGAGAAAATTTCCAGCGGCATTGCAGCAAGCTATTACCGAAAGAGTCTCTCCTTTTTCCCCAGATGTAATCGAGTGTACTGATTTCGCGCCCTTCGTAACAATAACTTTTCCTGGTTTATTGTTTAGCTGGACCCCAGTTTCGTCTACATTAAATATACGATCTGGTTTGTCTAGTAAATCATGCTCTGTTAAGACTTGAAACAAAAGCTTAAACATTTTGTTGACTTCCTCACGATTTAGTCCCTGAGCTCGGGCAAGAGATAAACCTTCAGCTTGTCGGACGCTCAGCCTTGGTTGGCGTTCCAGAAAAGATTTTAGCCAATGAGGTCCAGCTTTACGTGTTTCTTTGTTAAAGTTATGTTCAATACCAAGTTTTTCTGCGAATTGAAAAGCTAGTCTTTGTACCGTATCTCGTGTTACAGGAAACCCTGCAGTCTCTAGTTTCTGGATGTGTGCGACAAGCCGTTTTTCATTTTCGAAATCCAGAACTGGGTGTTTTCCTAAATAAACGTAAAAATTAATAAACAATGGAGGTTAATATATTAAAATATTTTGAATTAGTAAATATTTTGTAGATAAGTTAACAAAATACCTAATGTTATTTTTTTTGTATCTTGTTTAGCAAATCGTCTTCTTAAGGTTCTGGCTGGAATTCCATAACGACGAGATACTTCATTTATACCATATTTATTTTGCCTCAGCTCTTCAAAGGCCTCTTCATAAGGGCATCTTCTGTCCACGTGGCTCGAGGTCGTGCCCCTGCTTTACGCACGTATTTGCGTGGCATATCTAGAAAATAAAAAATACCGAATTAAACACAATGAAGGGATAGATGCCTCTAAGGGCGTCTATACTCACAAAAACTGGGGCATCTATCCTTTTTTGAAGGGATAGACGCCCTCCAAATTATCAAATAAATAGCTTAAAAAAACACTTTAAAAGTATTGAAATAAGTTTATTTAATATATATACACATTAAAAATACAAAAATTCAAATACTTACTTCATAACCTCAAAAGTTCCGAGAGCAATAAGATTTAACGCAAAGCGAATCTAACAAAAAGTCGCTGCGTAATTTATATTCCGTCTCACAAATTTCGATACGTGCGCACCAGTGAAATGTCCGGCACTGACTGGCGAGGGGAAGGGGCTAGGCTCACATTATAACAAAACAGCGCGAGTTTATTCTTTGTAAATGTTGCTATGTGCTTACTGAGGCATCTATCCTACTGAGGCGACTATCCCACATTTACCCTAATCAACAGCTGAACCGATCTCCATGAAATTTGGCAGAGACAGATTGTAATCTGAAAATCACATAGCTGATTTTCAAGATTTTTTAATAAAAAAAAAAAAAAAAATCATAAGGTTCCAACGGCGTAGCATGTGGGTAAACAACAATATTTCCATGTCCATCAAAAAACAAATTCAAGACGAAAGTGAAATATTATGCATTTCTTATAAGTTATTTTGGTTTACAACCGATATTACTTTAAATTTAACAAAAGAACTTTCAATATTACCAAAGGTTGTTTGAAACATTTGCAAAGGAACATCGACTATCTTTTCAATTTTTTTGTTTGTTATTTTACGGTAAAAATATTATTAATTTTGTTTAAAATAATATAAAAAATAAACAATAAGATGGTCACAATAACGACTCCTTTCTGTCCAGTGTGAAACCAGTCTCGACTAAATAAAACATGTTTGTAAGCCAATCCGAATTGAGGTTAAAGCTTCTGCTGAGATCGACTTTTACATGACAACGTACGGTTATAGCCTTTATTCGTATTTCAATAAGGACTAGGTTTAATTTGCCTCGTAAAAACGATATCAAATTTACGATTGGTTTCAGTTTGTATATCCAAGTTAATGGTGTTACGATAGCTTAGCAGTTTTTTTTCTGTTTTACTTTTAGCGTGAATGATGTATTTGTAGATTAAAACTTTCTCTATCTATGTAATAGAAAAGAATAATTGAAATAATACACAGTAACATATACATAGTAACAATATATGTAAGTTCGTATACATAAATTCCTGCGTTCTCAGTCCCAACATCAGTGCATTTTTTGCTTATTTTATTTTAATCATATTATAAAATACACACACGGTCGTCTGTTCCTACGGTAAGCAACTTAATGCTTGTGTTACACTAACAGCCGACTGTTATAACTATATTATTATTAATATTATTTTTTGTGTATATGTAATGTTTTGTTTAACAACTACAAAATATTTTCGTAATTTTGACGTTTCCTATTTTATAGTAAACTAGCTGACTCGGCGAACATATATCATGAGTTTTTTATATAAAAAAAAAAGAATTAGCTAATTTGATACAGTCATTCAAAAGTTATGCGCGTAAATACATTTCGGAGATGTATGTTTAAGATGATAGATTAATATTTTAGATCATAGGTTAAAGGCCTATTTCACCAGCAGGATAACGCTATTTGACAGATAACGGGATCCGAAAGTTAAAAGTTTTTGATTCATAATTATTTTGTACCATAGAATTCTAATTTATTTATGATATAATTCTATCCTCATAAATTAATCTTAAAGTTGTAGTTTTTTAATTGAGGAGAAACATTTCCTAATGGCGTTTTCTCCATCCCGCTGTCCAAGTCTATTTGTAACTTATTTGCTAGATAAACTTTCTGTGCAACTGGTTAAACCTGCCCTAAATATAATTTAATGTAACGTCACATTTTTATGTCACACAATGATTCTGCGGTTTACCAGACCAGGCCAATTATTTAACAATATTATTTTTAGACGATAAAGCTATAAAGACAAATTGAAAACTCAGTCTACGATACATAATACGAAGTTCTTAGTTCTTAAATACAATAACCCGTGGAAGTAATACGTGGTCTTTATATCCAACCTCATTTCTCTTCATAGACTTAAATGGTTTTCGAGTTGCAGTAATGAAAAGTTATTCTTACGTTAATAGTTTGAACACGAACTAACCTGTCGATACTGGGAAATTGAAGTGAAAGGATTATGTGCGTTTGTGTTGCTTAATGAAAATATTATTATGCTATTTAACAAAAGCAAGCTATAATATTTACCCACGTATGTTATAAAATGAATTCTTAATACGTAATGAGTATGAAAATATTATTGATTAATAAAGTATTGAAATGCGTATTGTGCTGAAACTAAAATAAAAATTGACTTCAATTTATATCGAGAAGTAATAAAACTAGAACGTCATCAATGTATTCAAAGTTAAATCTGTTTTATTCTGCAGAGCCGATGGCCGTTGGTGCAGACGTGTCCTGGAGTGGAGACCGCGTGGCAAGCGCAGTGTGGGACGTCTTCCGGCCCGTTGGACCGACGATCTACGTAAGATTGCCGGTGTAGGCTGGATGCATTACGGAAAGTCGGGATGTCTGGCGTAAAACTTGGGAAGGCTTATGACTAGCAGTATATTGCTATAGGTTTAAGTGAATAGGGATAACTCAAAAACTACTGGTGAGATTTCACTTCTCCAGATGTCAAGCACAAGCTTTTAAATACAGAAAAAAGCCAAGATTCGTACGATTACAACCAATAGGAAGTTCCGAGGTAACACATAAAGAAAAAATACAAATCTTTTTCTTTTTTAAGTCTAAAATACATCGTCTACATGCAAACAAAATTAACATAATTTACCATTTTCATTAACAGTTAAGTTGTTGCGTTGCGTGCTTATCTCGTAATCTACTGGCTCAATTTTTGAGATTTTTTCTGCGTTATATGTCTGTTTATAAGATGTAATATGACAAGGTAAAAGATATAAACATAACATGATACATCTTTTAGGACCTACCACAAGAACCTACTGAAACCAAAAGAAAATGTTCTAAAAATTGTTTGATAGAATCTTTTTGACCAATGTAATATTATGAAGCGGATTTTTTTTATTAATGTATTTTGAACTGATTTAAAAAATTCCTTTCACAACAGAATGTTAATTGAGTGAAATAGACTATATTTTAATGGCAGAAAACGGAAAAGCCAAAATTATATAATCTATTTGGGCAAAACCATGAGGAGAAAGTTAGTTCAAAACAAAGAGAACGTTCGATTAGTCAGATAACCAATTTGCGGGGTGTCTATACATTCGGGTTGACCTTAATTTCCGCCGACGGTACCTTACCTTGTATCCCAATCAAAGCAACCACTGAGATCAATGATATCGGTTAAGATTTTCAAATTTCAAACAAGAGAGATTCTATATGTATTGAATATTTTATATAAACTAACATAAACGATAAAAAATAATTATACAACGTGTAATTCAACTGGCGTCCTTCCGTTTAGGACTATATAGATAAATGGAGGCATACCATAGCCGAAATTATACGTGAAAAAAATGAGGCAGTAGAAAATCACGTAACTTTAAAATAGATATATTAAAAAAAAAATGTTGAGCAGACAAGGGTAAAGAACTATAGATAACCGACTTAACTGTGAAACTCGGGTGATGCGTTCATTGACGTGACACTAACGTTTACACGACGGTAATTTTTAAATAATACTTAATTATTTAATATTTATTTTATTATTTATTTTATTATTTTAAAGCGTTAAGGCAAGTTAGTTGCAGATTTAGATTATAATATAAATTCTGATATCGTGGTTAAGTAGAAGGACACCAGATTAATAACTAACCATTTTTTTTTTCAACCTTTCGTATGCCGTGCCACTAATAAATATGAAAACTGTAATCCCTTGAATGTTTGAAATACTAAAATTGCTTTCAAAATCGAGTGTAGTATTACCAAATGGATCCAACAATTTCTAGATAATATGAAGATTGTTCAAGTGTAATGTACATTTTAACTAACTTACTATTATTTGACGTGAAGTGAGAGTAAAATATTTTGACTGATGTGAGCTATATGCACGTAATATTATGTCAGATTGATTTTTCATTGAAAAACTTCAGTAAAAGTTATAATGATTTACTCACACATACATATTGGTTACCGTTTTCCCTGGCGTTATTTTGTAGAGATATGTCATGTATTTTTGAATTTATTTTTCAACTAGCTATACTTGCGACTTCATCCGCGTTGAATTTAACAAAAAGTTATTGTTCAGTTCGCATAGTTATAAAATAAATACATTTCTAGAACAAAAGTAGCTGAAGTTACTCTTTATCACATCAGCTACCTGCCAGTGTAAGTCCCGTCACAATCGGCTCAGCCGTTTCAGAGATTAGCCGGAACAAACAGACGGACAGACCAAAATTATAAAAAATGTTTTTTTCGTACATGTACCGTTTATACATCCATATGCGTTTAGTAAAAACTGGTTATTTTAATACTTAATACAAACAGACACTCCAATTTTTATTTATTTGTATGGATAATATATTTGTATTGAAATATAGATAATAATATTCGATTGGTTATATATGTATATTATTGCTTTATTAGATTCACAAATTATTTGACCCGTGAGAGTTGTCCATACCCTAGCTTTAGACAATTCATACACATTAATCACTTACTATAATAGTATAAAATAGACACTCTGCCTTTCGAAGTATATAATACTAAGCCCAAGAAATTCGTTAAATTATTCACCTTTGTCACAAACGTGGAATTGTTTCAGAGTTTACACCATTATTGTAAGTCAAGATAATAAAGGTATTTAAAAATAACCACAGATAGTAAATCTATTTATTTATTTATTTATATAGGAAGCCAACGTAGTATACAGTGGTTTCTATCATACGTATATAGTTAAACAGAATATCTTACACTATACACCACACTTACAGGCTAACTCAGCATGCAATACACTTTAAACAGTTGTTTCGAATCTTATACTAACAATAAATATCTATCTTATGACAAATTAACTCATCAATAAATGTATAAAACAAACTATTAAAAAACGTACAACAATTAAAACCCGTGCCAAAACAGTAAAAAATATTTAAAAGAAAGAAGTAAAAATATGTAGGTATATGTAAAAAAAAACAACGAAAGACAACTACAATTAATGTGACAATACATCGCAAATTCTGTATATATATATAAAAATTTCATTTATTTCAGCAGAAACAACAATTCCTTGCCTCCTGCCTGTTTGCACGAATAGAAAAAATAACCTTGCTATCAAATATAAACGAAATAGTACGGTATAAACTGGTCAAATGGCATTTAATTTTCGTCCCATAAATGAACTGTAAAGATCGCAAAGTACCATCTATTGACGATTTTTTCGTAAATAAAAAAAAATGCCGACGCAATGGTGACAAAAAAAAAACAATGACAGTAATTCAAAATTACAGCGGCTTTTAGTCAGCTATGGACGTTGAAAGTTAGTGTCATTTTACTTTTACGGAGCTTACCGCGACTGATAATTTGAAAACCTGAATATTTTGGCGACGTTACACTTTGCATATGGTCGTGGATGATGTGTTATTTTGATTTTAGTACAAAGTCAAGCGTGTATTCGAATAGCAGTTTCTGCTGTACTGACGTCCGAAAAATCCTTCGTGGCTCCTCCATTCTACGTGACATTGGCGAAATTGTCAGTGCTATTTTGGCACTATTGGAAGCTATTAATCCAAATGAGTGAATAGCGGTGGTTAAAGGGCTAGCCATATATTTGAATAGCTATTCTAATGAGTTTACTGTGACATATATCTATACTACAATAATATAACACAGCCGAAGGTTTAATTTGATTAGGTGGGCCAGTTTCAGGAGTTAGCGGCTGGAATAGAGTTATTATTTTCTGTTGGATAATACATTTATTGAGTAAGGTTATATATATTGTAAGGAAGGTATTATGCTGTGACCATTGGAAGCAGAGTGCTCATTAAATTTTTTACAAAAGCGCGGTAAACCAGTAGCATTGTGGATATACAAACAATGTTTCTTCTGGTTTTGCGAAAACGAAGCCGTGGTTCAAATTAAATACACAAATATAAACCCTGAAACTACCACAATCTTTCAATTCTAATATTCGAAATGAAAAAAATCAATAAATTCTGGCTTTGTCAAAAGATGTTATATCCCTCTGTATTTTTACATTCAAAGGGGTGTTGTATTGACAGTTTCGTAATGAAATTCGACCCAGCCACTTTTATTCATATATTCAGTTGTTTATTTTTCAATGAATATTTTCTCTGTGACGTTAATAGGGTTGCCAATTTGACAACCAATATTTCGAACGAATGTCGAATATCGAACACACACACACACATACATACATTAATATCTATATGTATATATTATATATTTTTCTTTATTATATATCTATTATTTATTTATTTTTATACATAAAAAAAGAACATAAATTATAAAGATTAGGGAGATGCCACATAACTTATTCGAGTTTTACCGGACATCAGTGTCGTTGACATTATGAGTATGGGTACACATTCGACTTAATGCTGAGGTTCGCTTCAGCCTGTAATATCCCACTACTGGGCATAGGCCTCTTTCCCTATATAGGAGAAGGATCAGAGCTTAATCCACCACGCTGCTATAATGCGGGTTGGCGGATATAATCTCGACTACGAGTAACGATCGCTATCAGGTGTACATGATAACAACCGGGACCGACGGCTTAACACGTCTCCGAGGTGGGCAGACCCACAAGGACTATACAAACATCCAGACCACGGCAAACACCTGTATGGCCAATAAAAATGTTTGTCATGTGCGGAGATTGAACCCGAAGCCGCCAGCGCAACAGGTACAATCCATAGCTGTAACCGTTGCGCTAACAGCGGCGGCGTAATGCTGAGGTTCATCATTCCACTATCACATATTTACCTCGGTGCCAATGTACGTAGTTTATGTATTATACTTTTAACCCACTGCCAAGGCGTACGAGTAAGTTATATTATTTAGGTAGGTAGATAACGTAAACATTAAAAGTATAATGAATGAATCCGCCAAACCAAAGGTAAATTTCAGTGGAGTGTGCTGGCTTTTTTTAACTTACTCGATTCATTATTTAAGCAGCGTTTCCAGATGTCAAATAAAAATTTGCTAAGCTTGAATGTATAATATAATGTGTGTGTGTGAATGTAGATTTAAATCTTTTTTAAAAATTACTGCCATACATTTATTGTATGCGGACTTCATGCATCGCATTATTAGTTTCACTTATTAAGAATACTGAAAGAAACAAGAATATTTCTCGTTATTTTAAATAACAACATAGAAATTTCCGGTAACAACAGTCAGAAAACAATAACCGTGAGCGAAGTCTTTTTAAGATGAATCTATTGTGTTCATATTTTTAAAAATATATTCGATTTCAAGTGAGGTAGGGCTTTAATTTTGTCGGCGTTGACGTTTTTGACAATGGAAGATTTTTTTGTTGAAGTTGTATAATAACTAATAATACCGTCCTGCTTTGGTTTATTTATGTCTTAATCTTTAATCTTTTATTATGTTCAATAAAACTGGTCAATTAAAGGATATTAAAAACATTTCTTTGTTTGTGAATTTCAATGGCAGATATGGATTATAGGTTTTTTTTTGAGTGTTAAAAATGCAGTCGTTACGTCGATTCTATTTATAATTAAATAAATATATTCTGTTATATGTATAGTTATTTTATTACTTTCCTACAATTATCTAGTGAAATATATTTTAAAAAAGCAAAAGAGAAAATCTTTTTGATCTTTTACGTGTTGACTTCTAAAACAAACTGAATATTAGTTGTCACTTCAGACAACTATAAACAAAAATTTTGGTATAAAGTGTTTAAGTTATACTGCGTTACATTTGATTTTTCATTATTTGAATTAACCTATAAAACGGGTCGACAGCTTAAAAAAAATCTTGTTTAAAGAACATTGCAAATAATCGCAAATAACGCAAAAAAAACTTAAATGCAACAATTTTACAGATTTTTTTTTTCTGAATATTAAAACAATCTCTTTGTCAAACGTTAAGGGTCCCTTGTTATAAACAGTTCTTTCCCGCAAAGAAAATTTAATTTTAAGGGACAGGAAGGTCTTTAAGATAATTACTGACTATGGCCAAGTTTCTAGTCTCTGCAAAGGTCACAGTTTGATCAAAGCTTGATTGCAAATATTAACATAAATTTCTCCTCAAATTATGCTTATAATAACATTTTAGAGTGTGTTTTTACGATTTTCTTACCTCATAATGATTATAAAATATAAGTTAGCATTAACTTAAAACAATATACGGCAAGAATCTTAAAATATGGATAATTTTTAAATATAAATGAAGAATAACATAAAGAAAAATACTGCTTTAGAAATATCTGAAAATAATAGCGTGAAGTAATAAATTTTAACTATCATACATCTTGGAAAATGTTTTATGTTTGGACAAGGAAAAAAATATAAACTAAAACGAAAAAAAATGTTGTACGTCACTTTATATCCTTTAGAAGGCTCCACATTCAATATAATGTGACAACATATAGCCTATAACCAGCGGATAATTAAGACACTTCTAATGATACCTTATTTGTCATAATATGACAAGTAGTTTGAGGGATACCGGTTTGCAAAAATAAATTTGTCAGTATATTTTGATTTATATTGTTTTTAATCAGTGTCTATCCTTCCGAAGTACTACGTGGGTCTTTGACACTATGTGTATTGTTACAAAGATCCCACAAAAGACACTCATTAGACAATAGAGTGATGCGAAGTAAAACGTATTGGAATCCGTTAAATTAATTAATTTTATACTTGTAATTATGCGTCGTATTGACGTGAAATATATATATTTTAATTTAAGTTTACTTTATAGATATTTATTAATATTTGAATAAATAATGCTGCGTGGCTACGACATCAAAGAATATAGCCATGCCCTCTCTTCCCGTGGGTGTCGTAAGAGGTGACTAAGGGATAGCATAGTTCCAATACCACCTTGGAACTTATAAAGCCGACCGATGGCGGAATAACCATCTAACTGCTGGCTTTGAAATACACAGGCCGAAGATGGGCAGCAGCGTCTTAGGTGCGACAAAGCCAGCCGGTCACCAACCCGCCTGCCCAGCGTGGTGACTATGGGCAAAACACATAAGTTCGCGCCATATTTGGCGCGAACTTGTGGAGGCCTATATCCAGCAGTGGACAGCAATAGGCTGAAATGATTATGATGATGACGATGAATAAATACTATGAATAATTAATTATATAAAAAATTAGGGATAATTATCGTATCACATAATCACTTTCTTTACAAGAAAGAAATGTAAATAGATATTTGTTTGTTTTATGAATACGTACCAGGTATTGTTACTAAATTGCTGCTGATGACCGTTTTGATAAAGGTTGAGAATTTGGCAGGTAGCAATAGATCTGAAATTAAAATAAAACTTTATTAAATAAAGTTAGAATAAATATTACGTAGGTAAATAATGTAAAAATACTCTTTCATATGTATGTTAATTTAAATTATGATTTACTTTTTACGTTCAGCTTATTAAACAACCTTAATTTGTAATAATTAAAATAACCCGATATTAATTCAGACACGTAATCACATAATTATAGAAATTCTATTGACTCACGTAACTCCCTTAAGTTCAAACCACATCGTTAGCAAGTTTGTTGTTTATACCGCAATTGTGTACTTTCATAGTTTCAATCCCAATAACAACACATACAGATGAGATGTCTGAAGTAATCTAATCAGGAAAGTCTAATGTTTCATCAAGTGTCTCCTATACTCAAGTAGATATGTAATACTCTAATTAGCTGAAATTTATATACTCGTACGCACATAACTTCCGAAGGAGCACTGAATTGGATAATTTATTGTTTTTAACTGACTTCCAAAAAAGGAGGAGGTTCTTAATTCGACTGTATTTTTTTTTTATGTATGTTTCATCAGAACTTTCGACCGTGTGGACCGATTTTAACAAATTTTTATTTTAATCGAAAGGTGGTGTGTGCCAGTTGGTCCCATTTAAATTTATTTGAGATCTAACAACTGCTTTTCGAGCTATATCTAATAATGCGTTTTTACTTGACGCTTTTTTCGTCGACTTCCGTTGTATTATACCGCATAACTTTCTACTGGATGTACCGATTTTGATAATTCTTTTTTTTGTTGGAAAGGAGATATCTCAAGTTTAGTACCGTGATAAGGAAACCAGGATCTGATGATAGGATCCCAGAGAAATTGAGGGAACTTCTTGAAAATCCGCAATAACTTTTTACTGGGTGTACCGATTTGAATAATTTTTAATTTATTCGAACGCTGATGTTTGTCATGTGGTCACATATAAATTTAATTGAGATCTGATAACTACTTTTTGAGTAATCTTTGATAACGCGTAGTTACTTGGCTATTTTTTCGTCGATCTACGTTGTATTACTCGTCGATGGAATTGAAGTCGGTTTATTTTCGTTTGCGAGCAAACACAATTATTTTTAAGTTCACTAACAATTGTCAGTGCGATGGTATTAATGGTATAGATATGTAAGAGAAAATTGAAAAATGTAACGGTATGTAGTTCGCAGATTTCATGTTAATTTTAAAATGAGTTAATTACATAATATTTCGTTTACGTGAACTAGATATTTCTTGTTGGTATCAAGCTAGATAATCGTATTTAAACTATCATCAAATTCAGGACATTGTTCGCTTCTACATAAATATAAAATATGATTTATAAATAAGATGTATGACTATACATTCCCAATGATATGCAACCTCAATGGTTTACTTTGAATACGATTTCCAGAACGGCTGATCGCACAAATCTAGCGAACAAACGTAAGATTTAAACATTTTTGAATATCATATCAAAAATTGACCGCTCCAGCGGGGTTCGAACCCGCGTCTCCGACGTACCGTGTCGGCGCTCTAGCCAATTAAGCTATGGAACGATACACCCGCTCGAGCGAAATTTTCGATATGATAATTTTTAAATTACGGTTTAAGCGAACCGTGGCGCCGTCTAGTAGACGTCTAGTAGACGTCAATTTTTGATATGATATTCAAAAATGTTTAGAATTCCTAATGTGGGTAACACAAAAATAAAAATCTTAGATATTAAAAATAGCACGGTGTCGTCTCCTGTCAAAGATTTTCATTGTAATATGAAACTTTGAATAGTTACGGGTTTCTGTAAAGAGCTCACTATAGACGGCGCCACGGTTCGCTTAAACCGTAATTTAAAAATTATCATATCGAAAATTTCGCTCGAGCGGGTGTATCGTTCCATAGCTTAATTGGCTAGAGCGCCGACACGGTACGTC
Source organism: Melitaea cinxia (assembly GCF_905220565.1). Lineage (NCBI taxonomy): Eukaryota > Metazoa > Arthropoda > Insecta > Lepidoptera > Nymphalidae > Melitaea > Melitaea cinxia. The sequence goes on along the minus strand of NC_059407.1, from coordinate 3,347,658 downwards.
GGAGACGCGGGTTCGAACCCCGCTGGAGCGGTCAATTTTTGATATGATATTCAAAAATGTTTAGAATTCCTAATGTGGGTAACACAAAAATAAAAATCTTAGATATTAAAAATAGCACGGTGTCGTCTCCCGTCAAAGATTTTCATTGTAATATGAAACTTTGAATAGTTACGGGTTTCTGTAAAGAGCTCACTATAGACGGCGCCACGGTTCGCTTAAACCGTAATTTAAAAATTATCATATCGAAAATTTCGCTCGAGCGGGTGTATCGTTCCATAGCTTAATTGGCTAGAGCGCCGACACGGTACGTCGGAGACGCGGGTTCGAACCCCGCTGGAGCGGTCAATTTTTGATATGATATTCAAAAATGTTTAGAATTCCTAATGTGGGTAACACAAAAATAAAAATCTTAGATATTAAAAATAGCACGGTGTCGTCTCCTGTCAAAGATTTTCATTGTAATATGAAACTTTGAATAGTTACGGGTTTCTGTAAAGAGCTCACTATAGACGGCGCCACGGTTCGCTTAAACCGTAATTTAAAAATTATCATATCGAAAATTTCGCTCGAGCGGGTGTATCGTTCCATAGCTTAATTGGCTAGAGCGCCGACACGGTACGTCGGAGACGCGGGTTCGAACCCCGCTGGAGCGGTCAATTTTTGATATGATATTCAAAAATGTTTAGAATTCCTAATGTGGGTAACACAAAAATAAAAATCTTAGATATTAAACGTAAGATTAATAAAACAAAAGAAGGAAATGATCTCGACAGGGACGGGTGTTCTCGCGAATCCCGGCCCGCTTATAGATCCCTTTTTTACCTTTTTCGTCGAATACAGATTGAATTTTTTTCTATTATTGTGTAAATAATGAAACGATATGGTCATTGTTTTATTTAGAAATTCAATTTTGAAAGTTAAATAAGAAATGCGGTAAAAAAATATTGATTTGATATGAATGAAAGTATATTTTGCATTATGTATTATATAATATGTAACTAGCGAGTGTACCATAAACTTATGATATTGGTATAACAGTTATTAGATATTAGAATGAAAAATAGGTATTAATTTTTCGGAATTTAAAAAAAATTGGAATCCAAGGTATCCTTACTCATTTTTTGTCTCTTATTCAACTTTCTTGTTTCCGTGGTATTAAAAATGTTTATTGAGATTATATTTATAGAGATTGATATCATAAGACTCATACACCTGTTTAGGTCATAGATTTTGATTTCAAATGTAATCGAATAATTTTGTACAAGAAGCCATAAGAGGATGGTAATTTTGGCTTAAAATTATTCAATTTGCGTAGACTTTTAAGACAAATATATGTGAAAATTAACTTTATTTACATTAAAATTAATTGTAGTTATTACGTCAATGCCTTGAGTTGGAATAATATTATGATTAATTTAATGATAGTTTGTTTTTATTCAAGATACACACACTTGCACTTTTCCTAAGGTGGACAAGTCTATGTCTGATATTGTGAAATTGAAGTAAAAAGGAAAAATTACCACCATTTACAAATTACACACAATACATATATATCGTATCTTCTTTCATTTTTAGCTTTTCTTTATTTTTAGAATTTGTTCTTACAGCAGTTTTTTCGTGAAAGCGTAACAAATAAACTGTCATTCATATTTATAATATTAGTAGGGATTTTGATGTCCTGTGGTCCCATTTAATTTCGATCGAGATTTTATTACTACTTTTTGAGTAATATTTGATGGCGCGTATTTACTTGACTATTTTTTCGTCTACTTACGATGTATATTACTTGTCGATGTAATTGAAGTCGGTTTTTTTTCGTCTACTTACGATGTATTGCTTGTCGATGTAATTGAAGTCGGTTTTTTTTCGATTGCGAGCAAACACAATTATTTAGACATTGGTAGCGCGGTTATATTCGAGAATCTTTGTATAGGAAATCCTACATGAATACGATACTTGGATAAATTCGACAAAGAAATCATTTTAACAATAATACGAAAAAAAAACTTTTATTGTAAGACTTTGATTGGCTCTTTTTAAATTTCACATGCCTCGGTTAGAATTATTTCGTTTCTAAAGACGTTATTATCCTTATTATAAATGACAATTTTTATGTCATAATCTAATAGCTTTAAACGACCAATTCTTGTATATATTCTTGTATACATAGTATTCTTGTATCATATATATGAATCTCGGAAACGGCTCCAACGACTTTTATGAAATTTAGTATGTATATCCGTGTTTTCAGGAAATGAAAAAGTGCTACAATATAATTAGAATACGAAGGTAAATTTCGCCTCTATCTACGAGCTTATAATAGCTAAGGTAAAAAAATCGAGCGGTCACGAATCGAGAAGACCCCAGTTCGAGTTCAGGTATCTCGGGTCGATTTCTTTACCCTTTTTTCCAAGGTCCTTCTTTTGTGAGAAAAAATATTATTGGAAGCCCTTCAATGCATCTAATTCGTATCTAAGAATTTTTAAAAAAATAACAATTCATAAATATTTTTAATTATTATGTCGGTAAGATCAAAAAATTACTCATATTTAATCAGTATATAATTCGTATTTAAATATGATTTCCAAAAGACACGATTTATTAAAAAAAAATATCGAGCTAAGCTCGGTCATCTAGGCAACAATAATTTAAACAAAGCGTTATGGTAAGTACAAGATAATATAAATGATAATGATAAGGTTAATTAAATTTATAATATATAAAATTTTCATCAATATTTCTTTTTCATTCTCCTAATGACAGTGACTAAAACGTCGTACGACTTAATTACAGCAAAATATTAATATATTTTTGGTAAATTATAATAGAATATAAATTGTACATATATAATTTGTACGATTTTATTTTTGTGCTACCCACACATTAGGAAATTCTAAACATTTTTTAATATCATATCAAATATCGACCGTTCCAGCGGGGATCGAACCTGCATCTCCGACTGACCGTGTCGGTGCTCTAGCCAATTAAGCTATCGAAATTTTTGATATGATGATTTTATATTCGGTTTAAGCGAACCGTGGCGCCGTCTATAGTGAGTTCTTTACAGAAACCCGTAACTATTCAAAGTTTCATATTACAATGAACATATATACATACATACCCTATACATACATATATTCACAAATAACTGTGACATTTTAAGTGCTATAAATAATACACGCAATGCGATGGATATAGCGACCGTAATACAAATGTTCGTTTCTTGTCTAGACGTGTGTCTTTCTAGGTTTTCCTATCTCATTTAATATACTGTAGAATGTATTCCTGATTTTATTATTTTTCTTATTGGATAAATTATCAGGCAAGTGATGCCTCAAAGGCCTTTAACCCTTATACTAAGGGAATCATTTAATTATCTGGTTGTTTTGATTCCGCTCAAGAAAATAATAAACTGAGAAGTACAGCTAAAAATTCATTAATCAGAATTGTCTTTTGTTTTTTATTTTCTCTTGAACCTTTAATTTACGATTCTCGGATATCAAAAAGCACCGAATTGGAAAGATTCGTTGCGGACCAAAAGATAGGTATTGCATTCACCTGTATCATCTCACTACTGTGCTCTTTCTCCTCAAAGGAGAAGGATTGGAGCTTAATCCACAACGCTGTTCCATTGCGGGTGTGTGGGTTTCGCATTTGTCGGATTATATATCTATTCTCCTTTTTATTATAGCCTATAACCTCCTAAAACAAACAGACTTTTAATATTAAGTAACCGAATTTTAAAAATCGAACAAATATATGCTGATAATAATGGATTTAAATAGATGAGCTATATGTACCGTAACTGTTATAGAATTCATAAATTAAAATTCAATATTGTGCTATAAGAGGTATGAGGAGATGTAATGTTATTGCTATAAGAGAAATTTCTTTCAAGCAATGGATCATGGATTAGTAAAATTTGACGGAAAAATATGAAGATTCGTTATGAGAAATGGAATTGATAATGATAAGCAACGTAAATCATAAACTCTGACATTTGAGAACTGTGTAGTAAAAATTTGAAAATACAAAGTACAAAAGAACGAAAGAGACAAAAAAATTATAATAAATTTTAAGTTGTTAAGAGAATAATTCAATTCAGAGTAAAAAACGTGGGGTACATTTTAGTATATCTTCATTACTTTTTACTATGTTTTTATAACTCTCCGCACATAGACAGTTGCAAGTAGAATAATTGTTACATTTAATATATCAAGCACCCCACACTTTTTACTCTGAATTGAATTATTCTCTTAATAACTTAAATTTTATTATAATTTTATTTTGAAGTAATTAATTATGATTGATTGTTCGATCTCCTACTACTGTAATATAAACTCTTTGTAATTAAAAATTATTTTCTACTTTTTAGTTCGATTAGCTATAAAAGCGTGTTTTTTTTTTGTTTTTTTTAAACTATAATTTTTTTATTTTTATTGTTAGCTTTTTCTATTTATTATTTGCGTTAAATTTATACGCAGACATGTGCTTGTTTTCCTTTATTAATATGAACAGTAAAATAATAACTATTCCGCGCGGAGCGAAGCCACGAACTTACGCCACGCGAAGCGGACGGGAAACAGCTAGTAAGGAATAAACAAGGTAAAAATGCAATCTTACTTCCTTACAGAGGTTCCACGAAAGAATTTATTAATCCTGGCGGTCCTAATAAGGACATTGGAAAACTTTTATTGAATTATTGCATTGTCATCGGTCCTTGCTACGTGTGCAAAGTTTCAAATTAATCAAACTTCTGGAAATCGCTGAAAATTATGCTCAAAGATTCCATTACATACATACATACATACACCCCAAGCTAATAAAAGCGTGGTAAAAATAGTATTCAAACGCTAGCAGCGTTCGCCGTATTTACTTTATTTTTTATTATTTAGTGAGATTAAATTTTAGTCGTACATAAGAGATGTGAAGTTCTTTATGTACATTATATAAATAATTTACAATGAAAGTTCAATTCTACGTATAATAAATGTTAGATTTGAAAATGTACATTGTCATCTCTTCAGAAGTATTGACACGTACATACTGTTTTTTGTTTGAAGCTGAGCTGGTTTCATAGATTTGAAATAGAAGAATATGTATTAACTTATAGATAGATAATATGTTCCTATTGCCAGGAGGTACGTATAATTGACCTTTGAAACCGTTTTAGGAAACTAACAGATTGAATATAACCTGTACTATCTACTGAGTTATTATATATTTAGTTAATACACTCGTAGTTAGTATAAAATAAGCGGTCCGCTATTGTATTCCCTGTAATACCGTCGATATAATGGAACTTTGCTGTTTCTCATTAAAATCAGCTTAATACTGTCGCTCACTGCTTTACACATATTAGTGGATCGCTAAAATGGACGGCCACACAAAGAGTGATAATTAATTATAAATTGAAATTAAATTCCCTATAATAAAGGATTCGTTATTTGAAGCATCCATGACTGTAAATAAACATCAGCGTAGAATTTTACTTTTAATATTGTAAAGTGTATTGAAGTTTTCCCAACTGAACATTCCAGAAAAAGTATTCAGTAAGATTTTTGTAGAGCACAAAGATTTTAATTGTATTCAAAGTTGCTTTTCTCTTAAACGCTCTTTAGGGGTTTTAAGTATTTTTAGTGAATTTAGGGTTAATACAGTTTATTTATCTTATAACCATTATATTATATTATCTACCAATCTTATTTTTAATCAACTTATAGAAAGGAGAACATATTCAATTTTAGTGTATTTTTCTTTGTGCGTTACCTCATAACTTTTTACTAGGTATCTATTATGATTATTCTTGTTGTATTTGATTAGCCCGTCGGCGCAGTTCGTACTGGGCCTTCTTTCTGCTTGCGGTTTGCGGGTTGGATTCCCGCCTGAGTCTGAATGTAATATTTGTATATATATATATGTCGGAATTAAAGAAGGAGAAGGTATACTTTTCGGCTTGAAGGTATATTTCTCTTTCTCATGATCTCAGAGTACTCACTCAGTCTACTGTGGGCATAAGTGGGTAATGTTGACACAAGTAAACACAATTAATGATATCACCAAATTATTATAACACAGGAATCGGTTAACAGAAAGGTAACGCAGTACGGAAGTCGGGTAGTTATTAGTCAAGGGGGCGAAGACTAACTTCTTAGCATTCGATGGATTCACGGTTCACCGTGCGGGTACCGAGTCCATCGTGTGGCAGAGGGAGTAACTCAGAGCAGTGCCTAGGACTTGCGACCCAGGTGTAGGTTTAAGGAGGCCTCCTTTGAGATGCGCATCAACGCTCACCTTCACTGCTCGAGTTGTCCGCCCTAATATGTAACAATTAATTCGTTTGCACAAATTAATTATTGAATGAGTCTAGGTTAAGCTACTAGCAGGATACAACAAGTGTATCGTGCCAAGCCAGAGCCAAGACTGCCTTAGCCGAGGTGACACCGTTCGTTTTATACACGTCAGAACAATTCGAGTAATATAATAACTGAGGGTAGGTGACTATCGAACGATGTGCTAGGTGGCGCGTCGATCACCCCACTACTCTAACAGCTAATAATTGACAACTTACATTATCTGAATACACTCAAGTCAAACACTTGACGTTCCGTATTCATACTCTGCGACACGGCCATCTTGACAAGTCACATGTCCTCGTGTGATGCTGTAAAAAGGAAAAAGGTACTGCGGTATCAAAGTCTCATCTCGGCCTATCCTGATTCACACTTAATCAAGGATAAAGTGATAGTACAACCACTTTTGATAACACACCATACAATCATACGCGAAACTATCATTAAATCAAAATTAACCAATCCCGATTGGTATGAACAGGACTCCATTATTAGTTCTACATAAAGTCGCTACAGACTGATTTCAGTGGGAGGTAGAAAAATATCTAACTTGAGGTATGCCGATGATACTACTCTTCTCACTCAAACAAAAGAGGTCATGGAACACCTGCTGACACTTCTAGAGACAACAAGCCTCTCCTTTGGACTTACGATCAACAGAGATAAGACCAAAATGATGATAGTGGATCGAGCCGAACTAAACCATCCTGACATCTCTATGACTGGCAACTGTGAGGTTGTCCAATCTTATGTGTACCTTGGTTTCACTATTGCAAACACCGGAGGATGCGAAGACGAGATTCGAGGGAGAACTGCTATTACAAGATCTGCCGTTGGCAAGTTAAAAAGAGTCTGGTAACCGTAATATCACCGGAGCCACGAAAGTCCGCCTAATGAGAAGCTTAATCTTCCCGATATTTCTTTATGGCGCAGAAACGTGGATGGTTAGACTCAAAGACCGACGCAAAATCGACGCACTCGAGATGTGGTGCTGGCGGCGACTGCTGCGGATCCCTTGGACAGCGTTTAGGACCAATATTTCGATCCTACAGGAATTAAAAATCAAGCAGAGATTGTTGTCGACTGTGCAAACTCGAATCCTGAAATATTTCAGACACATTGTTCGAAACGAACAATCCATAGAGCGACTCGTTGTCCAAGGGCAGATAGAAGGCAAGCGGTCACGCGGTCGATCACCTACGCGTTGGACAGACCTCATCAAAGCTGCGACACAGACCTCCATAGTCCAGAGTTCTCGAGACGCCGAAAACCGCATCAAGTGGAGACGTATAGCGGGGGCTACTTTAGCCAATGAATCGTCGTCAACCATGACCACTCTGTCAAGAGTGAACGACTAAGAAGAAAGTCGCCACTGTCACCTAAATCGAGCGACAGCAGCTCATGCCACTCAGAGAGTGACGATAACCTTAATTAAAAGAGTCGTTACTGTCACCTAAATCGAGCGACAGTAACTCATGCCACTCAGAGTGACGATAACCGTACTTGAAAGAGTCGCTACTGTCACCTAAATCGAGCGACAGTAGCTCATGCCACTCAGAGAGTGACGATAATCGTAATAAAAAGAGTCGTTACTGTCACCTAAATCGAGCGACAGCAGCTCATGCTACTCAGTCAAACTCCACGTAAAAGGGAAAGTAGACAAACTCTACGCTCTAAACTTAAGATATTTGAAGAACTTTACAATAATTTCAGTCATAACTAATCACTACACATAAATACCACAGCCATGTACCATCGACGTTATCACAACCAAAACTATAGACGTACTCTACTTCCACAACAAGTTACAACCAAGCTTTCAGAAATCTCCGAGTGAATACCTCTAACACCACGGCTCTCTCGCCGAAGAGCAAACACATTACTCTCTCACAACGGTCTCCATAGACCACGACCTCCGCCAGAGTTAAACGCACATCGCACACCCACGGACTACGACTACGAAATAACTACTGGTACGGTCAAACACATTACGGTCGATAAAGTCATTCACTCAAGTTTCTTAAGCTTCATTATCAACAAGATCTTAAATTACATCAGTTTCGCCTGGTACATGACCTACTGGTATTTTCCCTAACCTATCGTGAGTAAATTTGTAGGTACGTTCTAATTTTGTCTGATTTACCTCTTCGTTTTGAATTAAGACCAAGTCACCAATGTCAAACTTTAAAATTTTAGCCTTAATTTTATTAAATCTAAATTTGTCGTAACTCGCACTCGTTTCTATGTTCCTAGCCACTTACTCTGCTATAAAAAGCAAAGAGAACCTATCTGGCACCGCGTTAGAGTTCATTTCTTCACAAGTAGTATAGGACTCACAAACAGAAACCGACTGGGGCAAATGATGTTAGCTTCTATTAGCTCTCTAATCTTAGAACGCACTATCTACCTTTTTCATCTGGACTGAGCCTGTAAGACGATAAACAGTACGGTAAACAGTACGATTCGCATCATGAAATCTAATTATTAGTTCACTAGATGTGACACTCGTGTGGGGTAAACAATCAATAAAAGCGTGAACAAATTCCTTAAGCAAGGACAGCAGAGATTCATTATTCATAATACCTATGTCGATATCGTTAAGACTGTACAAGAATTCCGGTTCGTAAGTACAGGTAGCAACAGATTTTTGTTTTGAGATAATAAGAAACGATTCAGTAATGCTAATTGTACACCCTTGTTTTGAAATTTCTCGACCAATGATTACGTCATATTTGAAACAATCATCGGGCAATCACATGAAGTAGAATCGATAACGACTACCACTAATCAACACGTCACAAAGTACAATCTTCATTAGCATAACCTACACCCTGTAAATGAATAATCGCCCTATGAAGTTACGGCCAACAGTTTGTCTAACAAGATAACATTCGGCACTGGAATCAAAATAAAAATAGTACGACTCACCAGATTGTTGTAATTTTCCACAAACGCCTGCCACTGTACAGACATCCACGCGTCGCTCTGCTACAGCGCCGCCGGAATTGCCGCGACGCTGAAACTCATCCCGACGCTCATGACTGTTGTAACAACCACGGCTATTGCAGCGACACTCACGACTGGGGTTGCGACTACCGCGGCGGCTCGATACTACGATCACGCTCACAATCTGACATTGTAACTGAATCGAAACAAAAACAGAATCGCAAAATCAATCGCTACACAATCACGTATTAAAACAAAACTAAATTCAACAAATAACCGGCAAATCGAATTACGTAATCGAACACTGAACAAAAACCACTTACACACCGATAAGAATACAACAGAACGACCGAAAAGAACTAAAATGTCGATGTACCCACCAATCACCATAAAATATTGCAACTACCTTGCACACTTGCTAAAAACAGATGTATTGTCAGGAGGTGGGCCTATAACTTCAGATATTATCTGAATAATAGCTTCCATACTGGAAGCGAAAAGAGACATTTGTTCGTTTAATGTAACTAACTAAATTAATTAAATTTTGAAAGTGGGGTTGGATCTGATCCCACTTCTGATGAAGGAGCGCCGAGCGAATTCTCAGGATAGTCCGGACTCTCTTCATCATGGTTATTCTTAGCGGGTGCTCTCTCAGAATCGTCCATAATGGATGTTGTTTACAAAGGTTTTAAAACAAATAATTATACCACCACGAAATATTATCGAACTAATTTTAATTGGCAAAATAATTTAAGAAACTGAATTTGAAAAGATTACAAAGAAACAATCTGATTTGGAGCTGATGGGTTTGCGAGTACCTGTCACACGTCCGCTGTCAATCCAAAAAGTGACCAGCGACCGAACTGACACCTGACTGACAACTCCATCCGGTGTTTACCTGCTCCAAAATACAATAATCGTAATAAAGCACATAATTCGTTATTAACGTAAATAATTTCACATGGCAACAGTATTAATCAAATCAACATTTAATTATTTCCTTTAAAATATATCACGCGCCGTTATATATATATATATATATATATATATTAGTTGTTGTTGGCATATATGATATTAACCCCTTAATCTCCTCCCCCCTTATGACTTAGGGCTATGAAACGGCTATGAAAAATAGATGTTAACTGATTCTCAGACCTACCCGATATGCACAAAAAAAATTTCATAAAAATTGGTCCAGCCGTTTCGGAAGAGTATCGTAACTAACATTGTGACACGAGAATTTTATATATAAGATTATTTATATTTATAAAAAAAAAATAGCTATAACAGTCGGCTCTTACCCCTAACACAAGCATTAAGTTACTTACTTTAGGAATAGAAGAACGTATATATACTGATATATATATATATATATATACTTTATTGCACTTAAAAACAGAATATACAGAAAATTTGATGTATAGTTGATGGCAAAGGTGGACTTATCCCTAGAAGAGATCTCTTCCAGTCAATCAATGGTCATGAGAAAGAGTGTCATATAGCGGGGGACACAGTGCAAGAAATAGCAATGTAAAGAAAATAGTGTGTGTAATAGACCGCGTGTGTGTTAAAGATATTTATTTACTTATTTGTTCGAATGCTGGTGATTGTCACGTGGTCCCATTTCAATTAGTTTGTGTAAATCAGTGAGTTATCCCTAATAATGGGTATTTAATTGACTTTCAGTACGTTGATATAGTTCACATTTTATTTCTTTTCGTTGTTTTGGAGGTCAGGTCTTCTTTTGTTTGAGAACAATCGTTCGCATTACCGTCTCCACAAATAAAGTATAATATTATTACTTATGTATATACTGATAGTACTAATAGTAAATAAACTGATAGTAAATAAACATAGTGCATTTCAGTCGTCATTATTATTATATTTAAGCCTGTGTGTCACGAATCTCTTTAAAATACAAATTTAAATGTATATATGTACGTACATAAAAGTCACGAAGTTGTTGGTACAAACATTTTGTTAAAATATCTGTCTTATACTTAAAGAAAAAGTTTTTCCAATGCGATGATTATAATGATATCTTTAAAAAAAGAAGAAAAAGCTACAAAAAATTATGGCACAGGCCTTTAAGTTACATTTTTCACTCTAGAAATGTAAACTTAGTTAAAGAACGTAACGAAAAGATAAAAGGATATATAAAAGCAAATAAAACGGTAATATGAAAACCTCTCAAGTTCATTTTAAACATCTTTACCTTATACTCAATAATTTAATTCTCTTCAATTACCTAAAATGTCAAATAATTTAGAGCTTTGATAAACAAAATATAGAAATGCCACTCAAAGATCTAAATCCATGTCAACTGTTTCCGACGTTGTTAATTCACAATTTAGTATTTACAAATATTATACAGACAGTTTCCTTAAATTTGAGACCGACGAATAGAGGGAATTAACCATCTCCAAATATATATCGTACCTGACATGTCAATTACATACATAATTGACAATTCGAAAACTATTATTGATGTCATTGAATTGGATGCTTTTAGTAGTCATTAATTTTGACTCGGAGGTACGTACTAAGGTAAAAAAAGCTTTGATTTTTATGACAGTAACACTATATGTACAGTTTAATGTTGCAAAGACAAGGCTATGTTCATATTCAAGATGCGATTTATTTACGAAAAAAATATTAAATGGTAGTTTTTTTAAATGTAAGCACCTTGTATGTCATCATACAATTCAACTTCTTCTCATAACAGAGAAAATACAATTGTTACTAAATATCATATATATATATATATATATATATATATATATATATATATATATATATATATATATATACTAGCTGTGCCCGCGGCTTCGCCCGCGTTGAAATAAGTGTGTCACAAAGTTTTGCCGGCAAACTTCCACTGAAAATCTCATCAAAATCGACTTAGCCGTTCCGTAAACCTTCCTCTTGCCAATGGTGGAGCCCTCTCTACAATGGTGAAACCGCATGAAAATCCGTTCAGTAAATTTTGAGCGAATCGATCACATACACTTTTGGGGACTTTTTTTATAATACACTAACTGCCCGCGATTACGTCCTCGTGGTTATGAAGATATGTATTACTATTAAGATGTTTAACGCAAATTATTTTTTTATTTCAGTCACTTGAAATGCTTATCAAACTGAGTAACTTTTTAAAAGGCACAATTTAGTATAATTTAATAATTATTTTTATAAAACCTCTCTATACACCACATTTTTGGTTCTATTTTCAGACTGTATATGTTTCATACAAACTATCAACCCCAATTAAACCCCCTTAGCGATGGAATATCGTAAAATCCGTTCTTAGCGGACGTCTACTAACTATAATCTACATCATACGTCTGCCAAACTTTATCTTTGTCCAACCTGGATGGATAGACCGTCCAGCGGTTTTTGAGTTCTCGTGATGAGTGATCCCTTCTCTTCTATATATATATAGATTACGATGCATTATTTGGACACCTCCTCACCATCTATAGAGCATATATTTTAAATTTCAAGTTTCTTACTTCAAAAATATAGGACTTTCATACAAAAGTCCAACTCCTGTTTTACCCCCTTAGGGGTCGATTTTCGTAAAATTAGTTCTTAGCGGATGTTTACGTCCTATAAGGAACCTACCTGCCAAATTTCAAGTTTGTAGCTGTTATAGTTTCGGAGATTTCGCGATGAGTCAGCATACCATCCCCCGTTTTAACCCCAAAAGGGAGTTAATTTCTAAAGATACATTATTTGGACACCTTTTCACCATCTATAGAGCTTACATTTTAAATTTCAAGTCTCTTACTTCAAAAACATAGGACTTTCATACAAACTTCCAACCCCCGTTTTACCCCCTTAGGGGTCGAGTTTCGTAAAATCCGTTCTTAGCGGATGCCTACGTCTTATAAGGAACCTACCTGCCAAATTTCAAGTTTGTAGGTGTTACAGTTTCGGAGATTTCGTGATGAGTGAGTGAACTTTCGCTTTTATATATATTATTATATATTATATATATATATATATATATATATATATATATATATATATATATATATATATATGTACATATATATATATGTATATGTTATATATATATATATATATATATATATATATATATATATATATATATATGTATGTATGTATATGTTTATTATATATAAAATATGATACTTTTAAAAGTGGAATGATCACTGAGAATTCAAAATCAATATCGCCGCTCTTATCATCAGAAGAAAGGCCAAAACCACTTAGTAACAAAATAAATACGATAATCTTATATTTGAACTTGTTTGAAGATATCGATAGATTTGATCCCAGCTAAGCTTACGATCTGTGTAATGAAATACAATGAGTCAAAGATTTGATCTGTTATTGTTTTTTTTTTTAATTCTGGATAAGTCATCTTTATAAGGTACATTTTGTTCTTTGTATTACATATTAAATCCCATCTCGATCTGCGTATGTCAAAGTAAGGTTCATATATTAAGAAGAACAAATATTTCTATGTATTACTGTATAAAATAGTTATTTTACGTAAACAATTTTTATCGCATTTTATTGTCTAAGTTATATGAAAATATATCTTAAATATTAGAACGTGCCCGCAGTTATGTACAATATTTTATTGTGGCACTTAAAATATGCTTTCAGGAACAGAAGCAGTAAATTTTCCACTTATTTTTTATGGCAGATTTAACAAACGCCATGTTTTTTTTGTCTAAGATAGCGTGAAACATGAAATGTTTTGAATAAACGCTAACACAATCATGCTTTGAAACAAGGTTTTATAAAAGTAAGTTTTACAATGCTCGAGTTTTCAGAGTAGTTTGCTGAGATATATTTTACCTAGAAAATGATATTGGTTTCATTGCCAGTATGGAAATCTGTTTTCTTTCTTCAATGTTCTTGTGTTATGTTAGTATTAATAAAATTACTTATTCTTTTCAATGGTTAATTAAAATTTTATCTATAAAAATAAGTATAACATTATAAGAATATCCTACTGAAAAAACCCTATCATCAGGTTAATATTGTTTGTATTGACTTGAATATTAACCTACGTAGATAATATAATATATATATATTTTGTTATTTAAAATAAACGCTTTATACTCAAAGGCCCCAGAAGTATAATCTCCTTGTTGGGGGCCCGGATACACACACAATATGGACGATAATTTAACGGACGCCATTGGACGCATAGGCCAATCGAGTGGAAGAGAGATAGATGCGGCGCAAGCGTACAATGCGCGTAGCGGGACAATGAACGAGTCATCCTTTTTCGTGCATGCAGCTGGCGTTCATCGATTTATTAGACATTGTCACGTCAAAAGAAAAAAAAAAAACAAAATTGATACATACATTTAAAAAATATGTTAGAACGTAAAGCTATCAGAATGTACACGTGTGTATGGATTTAGTGACGCTGTATTTCATCCAAGATATTAGGTACTAGTATTGTACTAACAACACAGTTTATATATTATTTTCAAAAGAGTAACTGCGGACTTTGTTGCCGATTCTTCTCTTTGGAATCTACATTCCAAACCGGTGGTAGTTTCACTTTTAAAAATAATAATCACTTTAAAATTTTAATTTGTAAAATGACGATTCGAAAGTGCTTTTGAATAAAATTGTTTTTGATTTTGAATAAAAACCACGACAATTCGCTAATAAATAGTCCCGAATAACTAAGTATATATATCACTAGGCAAATGCAGGTAAATTCAATTTAAAAAGCAAATATTGCATATGTTGAGCATTCACTTTGATAGTGACTGCTCCGCCGATAGTTCTAAGGTAACGTTTCTAGGTCGATCCCTTCGACAAACAGACTTACGGTAGCGGAGACGCCATTTGAAAGAAATCTAATATTTATTCTAGAAAACGTAATATCACCCTTGTTTATGAGGTTTTAGATTAGTTTTACTATTTTCGTTGTTAAGGTCGTTTTATGTAATAAAAGTTTCAGTTTTATTTTTATCTGTGATTTGCCATATGTAAAAAAACTTTTCGCAAATAATACCTTAATTTTTAAGCTTTCAATGATTTACGGCTCTATGTATTTTGACGGCATTTGTTCTTAATAATTTTCGTCTGACCCCTCTTGAAAAGTCTAAGAATTAATTTTATTTTTTATTACAAATCGAAGTAATAGAGAAAATTAATTGGAAGTTTATTATCTGAAACTATAATACTTTGATTCAGTTACGTGTGAGAAACTTTACTTATTTACCTCATAACATATGCTATATAGTAATTCAATTTGAGTTCTAAAAGGTAAATTTGTTCGATGAAGATTGTTTTGCTTTGTTCAGCAAATCAATTTTCAGCGAACAAAATTACACATTATTCAAAATGTAATATTTATTTAAATTGATTATTAAGTTACATAGGGTGAGGTTAAATATTAAAATAGTATATGTATAATACAGAGGTAAAATATTTTATATTCATCTATTTTTAAAATCGATTTATAAATTATTTTTATTATAAGTATTGACCTTGATTTACCCGTACATTTCTGTCTGCAACAACAGGGTTGAAAACTTACAACGAGAAGGGTTTTTTTCATAGTTTAAATATAATTTACATTGTCGGTAAAAAGAAAAAGTATATAATTAATAGGAATTCCTATTCTATAAATATATTAATATTTACGGAGTCCATATGGAATCAATTTAGGTTAGATATTTAAGATTAAAAAGTTAACGATCATAAATATTAACAGACAGTTAGGCAATTCAGTAATTTTTAAAATTAATGTATCAGAAAAATCGTTTAAAAACTTAATAAGACATAATAACAAGAAAAATGGCAAAGCCTACACGTGTGCGAACTAATGTTAGCGCAAGCGGAAAAAACGTAAAACCTTGATAAGCTTATCCATAAAGTTGCTACTAAAAAAACCAAACAAGCTTAAATAAGGATTTTTTGTTTTGCTTCGCTAAGAGAAACTTTTAATAAAAATAAATAGAACATTCAAATAAATTATAAATGTTTTAAAATGAACGGTCACCTACAATTTCGTTACAGAGACGCTCGTTTAAAAGTTATTGCTCCGGAACTAAGAGTTACAATACCCTTTCATTTTATTAATATCGTATTAATTTTAAACGAATTTTTGTACTGATTGTTCGTTTTTTCGTCGTATTTTGGTGGTTTAAATTGTAATAATTTTCACTTTAGTCAAAGAAGTGTCATTTTTTTATTAATTGATGTGATAGGAAGTGCTACTTTTTTAATTTTAATATTTATGAATATGTTTGTTTTTATTGTTAATAGTTTTAATAATATCGGAAAAAATATTTAGTTTTGATAATTATTTAACAATGCAATTGCAATTATTTACAGATTATTAAAAGTAAAAAAAAAAATTGAGAACATTTCACATTCATATACGAAATAACTATGTATATCCTACGAAAAATTAATTATGTAACGTTGGGACGTCTGACACCTCAGTCCTCCCGTGACCATGGTTGCTGTAAAGTATCCGAAACGTCGGGAATCAAAAGTTAATAATAAACCGCGATAAAATCCGAAAAAAGTTGTTTCATTAAAATTAATTATAGGTTAATTTATATATTTATTTGTTTAAATACATTGATTTGAGATAGTTTTACAAATAGTACCTAAGGATACCGCGCGATTTCCTCACTTTAAGGGTACTGTACGCTTCAGCCTGTAATATCCCAGTACTGGGCATAGGCCTCTTTCGCCATGTAGGAGAAGGATTAGAGCTTAATCCACCACGCTGCTCCAATGCAGGTTGGCGGATATATTCCCTACTATGAGTAACGATCGCTATCAGGTGTACATGACAACAACCGGGACCGGTTACGGTTCAGGGTACTGTACATTTCCTATTTATCATTGTGTAACCTTTACTGAATTTTCATTAATAAACTAGCTCCTAGTATAGTTTACAAATATATAATTCCATGGAGTAGCAGTGTAAAAAAAATATTTAAAAGAAATAACTCCACGTCTTATTGCCTCCATTGGTGATAAGAGGGCTGGTGCATTTTTTGCCTAGATAATCGGCATAGCGATTTAACGAGAAAATGCTGCCAGCTTTCTTGGCACCATTCCACGCCGACATGATTTATACCGCAATAAATATGTTTAATATTATAAAATTTCGTAATAAATGTTTATTATATTCACTAATTATATAATTAGATGTTGAGACTAGGTCATCAAATTAAATACTTTTTATATAGTTTATATTCAAATCTACTCGCGTTCAAAAACTTTTAAATTAACAGTACATGAAAATAACAGTCTATGAGTCCATATATAATACAAATAACTAGCTGACCCAGCAAACGTTGTTTTGCCATATATATTATTAACCCCCTTAACCCCCCCCCCCGGGTAACTTAGGGTATGAAAAATAGATGTTGGCCGATTCTCAGATCTACACACATATGCACACAAAATTTCATAAAAATCGGCCAATCCAGCCGTTTTGGAGGAGTTTGGCAACAAACACCGCGACACGAGAATTTTATATAATTAGATTTTGATACGTCACATTTACTTTTTCTTGAATTAAATAAACTCGAACACTCAATAAATAAAAACGTATTTTGGATCTGTATCAATTCATTTTTTTGTAATAATCAAACACCCTCCGGGTAGAAATGAACCATTGATCAAACGTCTTTTATATTTAATTATGGAGCAAAATCAGTGTTTTAATGCATATTTTTTTCCTTTACGTGAACATATATTACGTATATATATATACTTTCGCTTCAGCCTCTAATATCCCACTACTGGGCATAGGCCTCTTTGGCGTGGTGGATTAAGCTCTGATCCTTCTCCTATATATATATATATATATATATAATTACTGCTTGTTTTGTGAATACGTAAATTGCCAATTATATTAACATCATGTCGTTTGTAGAATTTTGTTATAATTCATTCAGTAACATTATTAAATTTAAAAAAGTATATATTTACTTCGCTAGTACGGGTAGGAACTGGTTAGGGTTACCTATCGTGCTGACCTAAATTATCAAAATTTACAAAAAAAAAAGATAAATGTGATAATTGAAGGTGATATTTTTTTATCAAAATGATGACTATAGTTATGTAGTTATATAGTGACATGCGATAGATAGCGATGCTTTATTTATATAAAATAAAATAAAAATAAAATAAAATAAAATAAAAGAAGGGACAATTGCTGTGTAATTTTTTTTAATTGTTCTCAGTAAATTACTTCAAAGATAAATAAAGTACCACAAAGTAATCTTTAACATATTCTTAATTTCTTACTCGTTAATGCAATTATATCTTGCTTATAAATGTAACAACTATAATGCTAAATTATGATTTAGCACTATGGTGCGAAATACGGCTAAAATATTTCGTCAAACCATTTTTTGCACGACCGAATATTCTATCACCTATGGTTGAGGCGTAGTAGATAATACTTACTGAGGCACGATTTTCGACAACCATTAAATGTAGAGGCCCAATAAAATTTTATAACGTGTATAAAAGATTAAACAGGATAATACAGGATATTGGCCTTCCTGCCATTTACAAGTTTACACACATCGCAAGTGGTTTCACGGTATCCATTAAACTACTTTCAGCTAACGTCAGCCTTCTTTGAAATGATGACGTGACTTTTTTGTCTGCACGTTTTATCTAAATGATGATGATAAGAGTTATGGTGTGTAAGTATGTAAGTATCTATGTATGTATTTATATATGTATATGCCTTTACGTAAATATATTTACACGTTTATGTCTCACGTTATATAGTATATTAGTATATCACAATTTGTACACCTACACCGACACAATACCTCCTATTCCCCTAGGTTGGCCGGAAGAGATCGCTTTTCAACGACATGGCCACCCTTTCTACCTTATGATACTTTGTTAAAATTAATCTGGTATGTATTATTTCTGTTTTAGCGTATAATAAAGTGTATTGTTATGTTATGGTTATGTACAAATGTTCTGTACTTAGTAAAGTAATCCTTTAATGTAAAATAAATAATAATTTCGATTTGTAAATAGTAATTTAGTTACAAAAAACATATTAGCCGTTTTTAATACAGCACTGGCTTATGTTTTGTTGCACTGGTGGCCGCGGGCTTAGTCCCAGCTTAAGGCAAACATTTGTATTGCTCACACAGATCACTGTACTCTGGGCGTTTGCGCTTGTGTATTGTGTACGTTTCTGAACTTCCTATAAAGGAGTAAATCCTAGTGGGGGCCGTCAAGTGTGAGGCGTTTATTTTTTAGATGTACTAATTTCAAATACTACTAAAGAGTCAGAATTACAATTAATACTATTATTATAATTTTTATTTATTACTGCGAATTAATTATAATATTGGCATTAAAAATTTATATAAATCTGTCTACAAAACACGAACACACTTTATGACGGCGTCATAATAAAAGATTGTTATCATTCGAGCCAAATCTAAAGCCAGGATAATCTTCTCTCGGATATGCGTCACTGACATCATGGAAATGTACGAAATATCCTATAAACTATAAACAACGTGTTGTAACGTAGTGTCTTTTTTACTTTGATATTTTCGCCCTCAAGAGTCAGACATATACTAAATAAGTTATTTTATTAAGGCACTAGCTGTGCCCGCAACTTCGTCCGCGTGAAAATTGCAAAATAGATATTGTTATTACCGTTCGCAGTGTTACAAAATAAATAAATTTCTAAAATAAAAGTAGCCTAAGTGATTCCTTATAACATCAGATATCTGCCAGTGAAAGTCCCCTCAAAATCGGTCCAGTCGTTTCAGAGATTAGCCAGAAATGACAGACAGACAGACAGACAAAATTTTATTGTTATTTTGATATATATGTACCGTGTATACACCCTTATGCATTAAGTAAAAAGCGGTTATTTTAATACTACGTACAGATACTCCAATTTTATTTATTTGTATAGATTTTAGATTGACCTCAGCTGAGCATATCTGACGTAAAATATTCGTTACATTTTTATACATTTTTTTAGAACTTACTTGTTATTCAACAATTTGACAGCAGATCAACGTCTCGAAAAGACTGTGCGAATTTCGCTTTATGAATTTGATGCTATTGTCTTCGACAGATACTGTGTTTCAACTGAAGTTAGTTAGCTAGCACATTACAGCATTAACATTGAAAACTTCTATTAATTCAAAGACCAAATATTAATAAAACTAATTCGACATTACACGAGAACAGTTTTTTTACTGTTCGTTTAGATGAGATTTGATTAAGGAATAATCTACGGTTCGGATTTTTAAAATTGATATAGCAATGGAAGAGTTTTTAACCACAGAATATCGAAGTTTAGGTATAAAAGAGAAAGATGTCAGATGCCTTACGTTCACATTTGTAAAAATTTCAAACAAGTTATCAAACAAAGCCTTATTTACCTGTCTATCAATGATATATGTCTCAGTAATACTTAATACGCTTACTTTCATGGAAATATTAAGTTATTGTTTAAATTTAAAAAAAATATTAAACTTTAAAAACATAATTCACTTATAGAAACAAGTGTAAGTTGCTAACTCAGAACCATTTAAATATTTATGAAAGCATAACTTCGTATCGAGAAGTTTCGATTGATTAAATTTTAATTCTCTCGCGTCTTGAAACGATCCAACAAGAATATTATTAAAATATGAATCTTTTAATAAATTTAATCTTTATTTTAAACGACTTGCTTTACATTTAATCAAATAAAAATTAGAATACTATATAAATTGACAGTGCAAAACTCTAATAAAAATAATTTGTAGATAATTGTGGTATACTCATAATAACGTACGAGGGGAAAAGTGGAAAGAATACTTAGGAATGGATTGGAATTTTCTAGACAAAACATCATCAAAACCTATTTCATCATTAGAGGATAAGTGTTTGAAATTACATGGACTAATATAACAATTACATACCTTCATATGATAAATTAGATACTTGTTTCAGGGTACTACTGCAAATTTTACTTTGTTTCAATATTAAGGCTAGCCATTCAGATTTTATTCCGTTTTAATTTTTTTTAAAGTACTCGTTGTTATGTAATTTGTTTATGTTGTAGTTGATTGTATTTTTTAATACATAAAGACAGTAGATATTAATTTATTTTATTATTAATTTCCTCCTTATATAATTCCAAAAATATACAAGTTTAATCTAACTGGCTATTTTGTCATCAATCAAAATGTGCCAATTTTTATCATGGTATTTTACCGTATTGAATGTGGCAGGAACCTCTTAATTTTTATTTTGTATTTTTTACGTATTCTTAACGTGGAATAGTTTCACATGAATTTTTAACAATCATCATCATCATCATTACAGCCTATCACAGTCCACTGCTGGACATAGGCCTCCACAAGTTTACGCCAAAAATAGCGTGAACTCATGTGTTTTGCCCATAGTCACCACGCTGGGCAGGCGGGTTGGTGACCGCAGGGCTGGCTTTGTCGCACCGAAGACGCTGCTGCCCGTCTGCGACCTGTGTATTGCAAAGCCAGCAGTTGGATGGTTATTCCGCCATCGGTCGGCTTTATAAGTTCCAAGGTGGTAACGGAACTGTGTTATCCCTTAGTCGCCTCTTACGACACCCATGGGAAGAGAGGGGGTGGCTAAATTCTTTAGTACCGTAGCCACACAGTACAAGTGAACAATACTCTTAAATTATGATCCAATACTGTAATTCTTTTTATTTACATCCCCCGCTCAGCGAAGTTATCCTCTTCATATAGTAGTATTATTGCAGCATAATCCACACAGATCCAATGAGGTTTGGCGAATAATTTATTTTCAAAAAGTAACATCAAATTTACCACGAAAATCAGACTGATGGTTTGTTCTTCGTTCTTATTTTTGATAGATGTTAAGAATTCATATTTTAAATTCTTACTTATAATTTAAATTTTACACTGATTCATTCGATTATATATTTTCCTACGTGCACGTTTTTGATTTTATTATTCTTAAATAAAAAATCTAAATTTGGTTGCCTGTTGCGCTAGCGGTTGCGGTTTCGATCCCCGCACATGACAAACATTTGTATTGGCCATACAGGTGTTTGCCGTGATCTGGTGTTCAGTCCTTGTGGGTCTCCCCACCGTTCCTCGAAGAGCACGTTAAGCCGTCGGTCCCGGTTGTCATCATGTACACCTGATAGCGATTATTACTTATAATAGGGAATATATCCGCCAACCCGCACTGGAGCAAGGTGGTGGAGTGGTAAGCTCTAATCCTTTCCCTACATGGGTAATGAGACCAATGCCGAGTGGTGGGATATTACAGGCTGAAGCGACGTAATAAAAAGTCCCAATGTCGCTGATGCTAAACGGGTACCGTATTTTAACACTAGCAGTATTGCAGGTGAATTTCTGTCCCAACCCCTGACTCTTTCCAGAAGCTCTGGCCACCTCACTCACCACAAGAACTAAATACTATTTGATAACGGTATTATATAGCTGTTATCTCCTGTGAGGTGGAGGTATTTATCCAGTTGGGCTGCTCAATATTTCTACCAAGATATATCTGCCTTACGTCATCTTAAAAAAAACTATCATAATACGGGACGCTTGCTCATCAATGGAATAGTACGTTTATAGCTTGAAATACACGAAACACCTTTTATATGTCTACTAATGTAGAGTTCTTTGTCTAACCGATGTTTACGGGCAATCAATTACAATTCACCTTCACTTGTGGCTTTAAAGGATGACACTTACTTTCTAAGACATTTTTCTCTCGAGTAGTTAAAAAAACTTAATGTGTATTATTCGAGAGAGGTTCCAATATAGTATTTTTTTAAGAATCGTTGTCAACTACGAAATAGTTAAAAAAAATAATATGTTGTACTATGGAATTATATAATTACGTTATGCACCTTTTTTAAAAAAGAATAAGTAGTATGATAATAATAATAATATTACTCTTTATTTTACATCATTAAAAAAGAACAAAATAGTAACATAAAATGAAAGATATACAAAGGCGGTCTTATAGCTGAAAGAGCGATTTCTCCCAGACACCAAAAGGTTGTCTGGAAGGAGTCGAAACAGAAACTGCAGTTAGGAAGTGAACAAATAATTGGTGTGCTAATTTGAATATATTGCAATAAAGTTCATATAGATAATATATAATAATAAACATACTATATACATAATACTTACATAGTTATATATAATACATATATCATACAAAGGCGATAAAGGCGATCCTGCCGTGTTGAGTGACAAATAGTGTAGTTAAAGATAAGAGGTTACTTCTTTAATTTTAAGAAATGTTTTATTTTATTTGTTTATTCTCGATACATTTGTATGTATTAGTAAAATTAATTGTATATATACACACGAAACGCAAAACATTAAAATGATTCTCAGAATCGGAACATATCAATAAGTAAAAATGTAATAAAAAAAAAACTGATAACTTTGTTTATGTTATAAGATATAAAAATATAATTAAAAGTTATCAAAACAAGAAACATTTATAAAATCTATGAAGTATGTATGTATCATTCAAATAATTTAAAAAAGAATTATTACAAGGAATATGAGGTACTGCCTAATAATTACAATGACATCTCGATAAAAAAATGCCATATTTTACCTACCGCAGTTCTATGTATGATACTGATAAGAAAAACTGGAATAAACTAGTAATGATGATATTGATTCACTTTTGACTAAGTAAAGATCATTGAGGAGTTCTGTTAAGTGTTTTTAGTACTCAAGTCTTTGTTATATTTATATGGGATCACACAGGTATATAATATCTATACATATAATAAAATGGTAGGAAAGTCAAAACAGTACATTGAATATTTTTTTTAAAATAATACTTGGGGTGTGATCTATAATCGATACCGAAGCCAAAAATATAGTTTTTAGAATTTTTGTCTGTATGTATGTCCGGGATAAACTCAAAAAGTACCGCATGGATTTACTTCAAATTTGGCACGAATATTATTAAGAAGTCGGGTTAACATATAGGCTACATAGTATCATGCTATCACCTACCGGAAACGAGCAGTGAACCTTTATTTCCCCAACGCATTGTGTAACAACGTGTAATCTAACGACGCATATTTGAATGTTGTTGTTATTATGTTAATAACCATGCTATATAAGCTAGCTTCATGCGATAAAAATCACGCAATATAAGTAACTAAGTCGATAAACATAATTAAATGAATATAAGTAGACAAGACAATTTTAAAGCAGCGCCATCTATGAGATTTTTCAATAGATATGAAATGCAAAGACGAAACGGGTAAATGAATGTTATTTTAAAAAAGGTATAATCGTAGGTATTTTTGGTGCTGTATAGCGTTCACGCAGACGACATCGCGGGCAGCAGCTAGTATCTAATAAAACAATAAGACAATACCCAAATAACTAAACATGTATACATACGTACACATATATATGATACACTTTTTATTTGCAAATTCACTTCGTTGTTTCAAGATCATTAATATACCATAATCCTGATTCGATATCTTACATTAAAAAATAAAAAAAAAGATTTTTCATACATAAAACACTATGAACCTAAAACGTTCTTATCACCAAACACTTAAAATTCAATTTTATACATAGAGTTATTGAGATAAATCAAAAAATTGTTTACTAATAACACAGGTTCATATAATAATCAATCTAGCTTTACGGTCGGTTTCACAGATTATCTTGTGTAATAAAGTTTATCTTAACAAAAGTTAAGGATAGAATTTAATATTAGGAGGTAGAATAGGTCATTAAGACCCGTTTCGTCTTAATAAACCACAACTTTTGTATTTGCAATTATTACGAATACGAACGAAGAAGTATCTCATGAATACAGTAGAATTCGATGGTGAAAAAGAATAATATACCAAAAACTTTTATCTGTTGGATATTATCATCCGTCGAATAGCGTTATCCAAAACTTGTGAAACAGGCGCTTAGTGAAATTGTAATTGCTAGTTTCTTTTTTTAAGTTAACCTAAAAACTATGTGAACGCTGACCTGGCGAACTTCGTAACGCCTTATTTTTCTTTTTTTAAATATAATTATTACATAGTTATGTATATCAAAGTAAAATATAGCCTATCTTTTAAATTGGATCAAATTGCACACGGTGTGCAAATTTGATTAAAATCGGTTAAGTAGTGTAGGAGTCCATCGCGGACAAATAATGTGCCGCGGAATTTATATATATTGAGATTATCGTACACAACTTTTAAATAACTTTTTAAATTATATTGAGTGGGTAGTTTTTATTTAAATACACTCGAAACTTATTACTTTTACTAAATACCTGTTATTAGAGATTACACAAAATTTATAGCCTTATCATAACACAAACATAAGCGTTCCTTATGTCATATAACATGATACATTATATCCATGTGACCAACCATTCATGATTTCATTGTTGTTTTGCGGTGCGATTGTGGAGATAACAATGCTATTATACCATAATCAGACATAGGTGATTAGACTGACAGAGGACGTCTATTTAACGTCAATTGTTTGATAATGCGGATAGATTTTATTAATAGTAATACAGAGCAAAAAATTAACAAGTTTTGTCTGTCTATCTATCACTGTGTATGATACTATGAAAGTATGACTTTCATAGTATTGTCTGTGTATATTATACTGAATATGCGTATTTCTTAAGTCAGAAGTAAGTTTAAGAAACAGTAATGTAACTTTTGCAAATTCAATTTGTAGCGTCTTTGTGTCTTTCACACAGGTTATCACAGACAATCAACAAGATCATCAGACAATTAGTGTTGATTTTTTTAGAAATCCTACTACAAGCTGAGTGATTTTTTTTTTTTGGGACACAACACTTATATATCTGACGATTTGTGTGTTGTCCGGAATAAATGAGTTTCTTTCTTTGATACACCGATGTTTCATTATAAAAATATTTACAGCCCCGTGTTTAATATACTAAACATGCAATGAAATTCGAATATTTGTTCACTTAAAGCCGTATAAACTATTTTTCGTGAGAGCTTTAAAATGACTGTTCAAAGAAAGCTTTAATTTATACTTTTCATTTCATGTAAAATACGTCTCTTTTGACTTTGTTACTTTTATATCTTTGTACATTTGAAAAATTGTATATTCAAACCAACAACAATAAGTTTTGTATAAAATTTATGTGCTCCCACAATCAAATAAAAAAAAAAATACAAATTTCATTCAGGCAAAATAGAGTCGAGCGTCTTACGAAATAAAATGAAATTTTCCTTTTCCTCAAGCTGGCCTCCAGAGCACTTTAGAATCATCATTTTACAAAGTATATAATATTTTAAATCAGTTATAATTTGTCTGAAGCTACCAATGACTCGGAACGCAAATTCTTCTGTGAAGAATCTGCAAGAAACTCAGCTGTTAGTTACATTTTAAAGGAATCGTCAATATAATATCAACTAAAAGCATTTAAGCACAATTTATGTGCATGGATTCATCATCATCTCGATCATCATCATCACTTCAGCCTAGTGCATGGATTACTGTTGAAATATGAAAAGATTACAAATAAAACACAATCAATAAGTAAACGTGAACACAACAAAACTGCTGTTATTATGTTATAATCAAAATGTGTCTACTTTATCTGAATAGTAGAAAGTAATTGAATTGAAATGATACCATAACCTATTAGTACCTCCATTAATGGACTAACCCTGACGTAAAACTAATATTTAATGTACACATGATACCTCGTTATTTCTTCAATAAATGAAAATTCAAACACAGGTGACATTGGTAGCATGTTAATGTATTAAAATTACATATAACAGGAGAAAATGCCTTACTCAAACTTTAGAGCAGCCCACATGGGGAAGTATTAAACTTTACACAAGATTACAGTAAAAAAATACTGCTGTTAAGCAGTTATGTATTCCTATATTCTGTACCGGTGGTGAGTAAGGTAGTGTAAATAGTAAGTAATTTATTAACTGTATAGGTACATAATGCATATTATAAAGGTGAAAAGATATAGAAAGAAGAATAGAAAGATATAGAAGATATAGAAAGATATAGATTATATATTTGAACCAGATTCGGGGCAAGACACTTATCCACATTGCTAGGGCAAAAAGCAGCAACTGCACTGACTATCTACGCTTACAAACCAGTCAATACTAAGTTGATTTTTTTAAATTACTTTTAAATCTCTCATGTTCGGTAAGTAGGTTCTTATTACCTCCAAATGGGACTTGTAGGTGACTAATTAGCGCTCTAGGGTAATAATGGAGCTAGAAAAGCCCTACGGCGGTAAGAATTAAAAAAAACACTTCTTTCTTTCAAAAAGTTCGCGTACATCTAACCATCATACTGGCAATAGACATCATGTATTCAGCCCAATGACCAAAGAGGTCGCTTTGCTATTCAGCCTTATCTTCGTGTGAGTATAATAGTCATCAATTTTAAATATCGAACGGCGAAGCTCAATTTCGATCTTGAAAAAAAAATTAAAAAGTTCTTTTTAACAAATAAAATGTTTTATTCTTGTAATGCCGGTTTTTTTCTACTTACCTCACAATCGAGATGTAAAGCAGAATAGTTAGCTCGGGTGTAAGCATCAATTGCACCCTCGAACTATAAATATCTTGGGCTGCAATTGATGCCTTACAGCCCTTGGCTACTATTCTACTATTTTTGATAGCTCTCATCAAGTGACAACATAAAACGACAGAGCACAGTTAACTTTACCAAAGTCACGTAGGACGGAGAAATCACGAAGGAAATCGATCAGAGCGGATGAGATAAGTCTCAATAAAAAATTTAATACCTACGAGCGATATAGTCAGACAATATTAAGCGTCAAACTAGAACACAAATACTTTACTACACACACTCACGCACTCTCAACTGACAACAGTATGTGTGTGTGTGTATATGTATATTAGAGCACGTAAAGATGTTCCAGTAATTATTCTGAACGCCTGATACCCTAGCAAAGTACCGTGGTGGACTATATTTTAAGCTTTTTATTGTACAGGGAAGAAGACCTTTTCTAGATTTACTATCATACAGTCCCCTACTATGAGTAACGATCGCTATCAGATATTCATGATAACAACCGGGACCAAAAGCTTAACGTGCTTTCCAAGGCACGGTTGCGAGACCTACAAAGACAGACATCTAAACCGTTAAAAAATATTTGTAAATGCAAATACTTATCACGAGCGGTAATCGAATCGCAAATCGCCAGTGTGTAGCACAACACGGCACACGCACCTTTGCATATTATATATAAGAAAAAAAAAAGGACTTTTATACTCAGTAAATCTGTTTTAATACGTTTTCGTAATTTAGTTTGTCCTTCGAAGTAAAAGCTATTAGTTGATAGAACAGTTTGGTAATGAGAGGATCTTTGTGATGAGAGGTATTTAAGAAAATACGTTAACATTAGCTTTGGGTTTGTGTAAGTGGATATATCTTAGGGCGTGTTTAGTAAGGATACATAGCTGGTATAATCACAAGATTGTATATATAGCTCTATATGTTGACAAAACATAGAAACACGGTTTAGGAAAAGTAACTCTTATTTTAAATATTATATATAATTCAGTATCCGCCAACCCGCATTAGAGCAGCGTGGTGGATTAAGCACTGAACTTTCTCCCGCATGGGGAAAGAGGCCCATGCCCAGCAGTGGGATATTACAGATTGAAGCGTATTTGATTCAGTATCAATTGTAAACAATATTTTTTACATCGAATACTATAGAGTAATTTTTTTTAAAGAAATTTTTGATTAATTAGATTAGAAATTACAAATATCATAAACTTCACTATGAAATCCGGAATTATTCATCTTATTTTGGCACTTATGCTAAGTATAGTTACAAGAAAGATAGCAAGTACGAACAAAGTCGCAATTATAGCTTTCAAAAACTCATATAAATTAGCGCTTCAGCCTGTAATATCCCACTGTTGGGCATAGGCCTCTTTCCCCATGTAGGAGAAGGATCAGAACTTAATCCACCACGCTGCTCCAATGCGGGTTGGCGGATATATTTCCTACTATGAGTAACGATCGCTATCAGGTGTATATGATAACAACCGGGACCGAACGCTTAACGTGCTCTCCGAGGCAAGGTGGGGAGACCCACAAGGACTGCACAAACACCCAGACCACGGCAAACACCTGTATGGCCAATACAAATGTTTGTCATGTGCGGGGATCGAACCCGCAACCGCCAGCACAACGGGTACAATCCATGGCTGTGACCGCTGCGCCAACGCGGCGTCATATAAATTAGTCACCCTATTATTACAAGCAATGATCCATAGATATTCACAGATAAGGATTTGGTAATATTTTACGTAAAAACCAAGGTTAAAGCAAGCAACTATTACAGCTGAAACACGTTATATAATCAGCTTATGATATGGAATGTCACAAAGATGCTTTTTGCCCTAAGATTTCTTCGAGATTTTTATTCACGGGTACAAAAACGCAACACAAAGCTGGTTATATAAACCGGAAGTTTGTTTGTTGAAACTGGCTAATCTAGGGATCGCTTGAGTAAGTTGAGAACGCAAAATTAAAAGGAGAAAGAAAAACAGATTGTTTTTGTTTTGAGTTTAAATGTCATTTAATGCAGTTGTGTAAACATAGCTTTAAAATCGTTTGTTTGTTTTTAGTATCAGATACATAACTATATACACTTAAAAAAACAAAGTCATTTTGAAATCACGGACAGACATTTAAAACTTTATTTATATGTATAGACTACCTGTGCCTGCGACTTCGTCCGCGTAGAATTTTACAAAAAAGTTAATGTTCAGTTCTTCAACTTATAGACTAAATAAAATTTATAAAATTAAAAGTAGCCTATGTTACTGCTTATTACATCAGCTATCTATCAGCGAAAGTCCCGTCAAAATTGATCCAGCCTTTTTAGAGATTAGTCGGAACAAACAGCCAGATAGACAGACAGAGAAAACTTGTAAAAAAAATGTTATTTTGGTAGATGTACCTCATATACATCTATATGCATTTAGTAAAATGCGGTTACTTTAATATTATAAACAGACGATCCAATTTTATTTATTTGTATAGATGTATAGATGTTTAGATATTCTGAAAGTTGTTTCAAAGTAAGTCAAATTGACTCAAGCAACAACACTTGAAGCAATTAACGCGGTTATTTACGTAAGACGATGTTATATGTACAAAACAACAGAAATATATTTGTATAAGTACGTATAATGCACGCTTTGTTTATTCTCATATTCTTTTGTTATATATTTCTCGTAAATGGCTAATTTATTATTTTAAACATGTATTAAAGAAAAACATTCACCTTTGTAAATTTTAAAATACATTTTGTAAAATTCTTTTATGGTGAGTAGATGTGGAGGTAGATGAAAAATATATTCACTAATATAATTATTACACATTCAAATTATACTTCCTAAAAAAGATGTTATTAGCAAAAATTTTATTTGTTGCCACATGGAAAAAAAATAATGAATCGTCGATCTAGCAGGACGGAGGACATCCCATTCTGGGTTTCCTAAGGCGTGGTCTCCACTCCAGGATACGTCTGCTCCAGCAGCCATTGGTCATGTGACACACAAGTGACCAGCCCACTACCAGCAGTGGATTTAGCACTACTAGCAGTTCTTCTCCTAAAACAGCAGACGAATACTGTTTTAGAAGTAGAACGACCTTTATAATTTAGTTGGGTTTTTCATTTACACAGTATGATGTTTTAGGGGTGCTTGAGGAACATCGGTGTAAAAGTCCTCATGCCCTATCGAAAAGGGAGGATCTTTCGACTGTTGTTGTCAGGTTCTTGTATATATATTCAATCGCTCTGATAACTTTGATATCGCGATGTAGGATACGTCAGTTCTTAGTTCGTATTTCGTATGTTGCTCCATAGATGTCGCTACAATATCTATCCTGCACTATAACCATCTATTTTAGTATTTTCATGGTGGAGCATGTAACGTATATTTTTATTCTTCGTTCATTCTCTTAACAATTATTTCGTTTCGTCGAACTGCTATTCTTCATTGCTATGCGTTTCGCTATTAGCGTATTTTGTGTGACGTAGGGCTGCGTAAGCAACCATTGGTGGGGTTCGCGGTGTAGATTAGGCTCAGCGCTATATAAGCGCTGGTGCTGTGCGGCTCCTTCCTTTTCCTCTGTCTTCAGCCTCGGTTAGGTTAAGGGTGTGATTTTGTTTGGTGAGTTGTTGTAATATTAAACACTTTTATTCAATTTTAATTACTAACTTACTTTTGTCTTAATTGCGAATATGTGTGTAGATTGTATGTGTGTTAGATTAATTTTATTTGCTCTAAAGTTTATTGTCTTATAAATTAAATTATTGTAAAATGTTAGGATGTGCTTGTCTTTGTGGGCCATTTCCGTGTCAACCCAGGGCGTTGACAACGGAAGGGCTCGCTTTCTGGTTTGACCTTCCAGGGTCCTTGGCGTGGCGGACACGTACGGTGCCGTTGTTGCCGGTATACCACGTGGCAGGATTTTGTGGGTTGGCTGCTAGGACCCCAACATCTACGATAAAGAACTGCTCAACCTTTTCGATCCTTCTCGTGGCTCGTGCTGTGCTTGAGCACGGATCAGCATCGGGATTCTTCCCTCTGGCCGAGCAAAATTTCTTTTAACCCCGGCTGACATCGTGATGAAGATGGTGTCGTGGAGTTTGGACGACTGAACTCGAGAGACTGGCGGTGATCATCCAGGGAGTTTCTACGGAGCCACGTGTCACGGAGACCCGCTATGATAAGTGCCCACAGTTAACCTCCACCCACGTGTCAGAAATAATTCGAGATTAATCAAAAATGTATTTCGGTCCATAGTGTAGATTTAAAATAATTTCGGCTTGTGTTGTGACTCGTTCGTTTAATCCATAAAAGGAAATTAAAGTTGTTTATTCATTTAAATTTGTATTAAGCTTAAAATTGTGTTTCCTTGTATTAAATCACTTTCTACATTAGTCTAATTTAATTTTGTTCTCCAATCCAATCTGATTGCAGGCATTTTTTTTTAAATATATATTTACCTCTCAGTGATTTAGTTCGTCGCGTTAAGAAACAACTAATATTCTCTTATTCTATGCTATTTTAATTTAATTACATTTACATATATTTATTACTTATTCTCTTTAACGCGCGACAAGCAACAGTCCCTACACGGTGGTATCTATCCTCAAAAAAGAAGGCCCCAAAATCTGTAATTGATAAAATGTTTGATGTAATGTTTAAAAATAGTAACAATAATCCAACATAAAGGATTAATCTAGATTCACAGAAATTATTATTATTTTTTTTAATTAGTACGCTATTTCAAAAAGTGTGGCATGTGTCCCGGTCTTCTCCTACTTCTAAAAACAATTTGAAACAAGTATAATTTCTAGAGATGTATTGGTGTTTTAACGGGCAAAGTTGTACGTTGAAGCACGTGTCACGTGTGTCAGGATCTATAGAGATCGTTATTCCTATCGTTCAACTTAAGACGGTCACGTTCTTGGGAAAGGATATATCACACATCTTTTACACTGACAATGGCCTTCTCAGAAGTGGAAACTTATTTCACAATTACTGAAATATACCCCTGGAATAATACTCGAAATAAAGAAAAAAACACTTAGATACTTTAAAACAATTTTAATTTTAACTTGAGATCGTTTTAAAAAGATTACCTTTTTTAGTTACTATAGTAAATTGTCTACGTCCGCCAAACTATGCCTTCGCAAATTTAATGCTTCGGTGTTATTAGGATTGAATTATATATAGTTCATAATACAAGTGACTAACAATCGTCGATCTATTGCTGGAATCATTCCTATTTCCATCAATACACTAATTATTGTAAGAACCATAGTTTGTAAATCATAGTGCCGTTAAAATTTCTAGAATTTACAAGATAACTCACTATTTTCTAATATTTTGACCTTAAAACTGGAGTAACTGTAATAAATAAATTATTAAACTGTAATAAATAAATTATTAATGTCCATCCCAAAAGAGTTCGTTAATGGGAAAATTGACGTATGTCATTAGTTTAACAATAGTAAAACAAATCAGAGATCATCCTTAAGTGCGTCTTAGTGTTGGTTCTATCAGACACCCCAGCCAATGTTCACTTGTCTCAATCTTGTTCTTAATAAAAAAAAATCGATTATTCCGCCCGCATCGAATTATCTCTTATCGGTGCTCAATGTGGAAACATAAGTCTACAAAGCGTATTTTAAATATGTTTATATTTTATCTCGACTCAATTTCATAGAATTCTATATATTTATATAATTTTAAAATTTAGGCAAACATATATGGCACTTCTATAATATTATCGTCATTACACATTAAACCCGTTAACTCACTAATTTGTATGATTATTTTACCGTATATAGAGATACATTCATTCATTTATTTCAGCCTATTGCAGTCCACTGCTGGACATAGGCCTCCATAAGTTCGCGCCAAAAATGGCGTGAACTCATGTGTGTTGCCCATAGTCACCACGCTGGGCAGGTGGGCTGGTGAATGCAGGGATGGATTTGTCGCACCGGAGACGCTGCTGCCCATCTTCAGCCTGTGTATTTCGTAGCCAGCAGTTGAATGGTTATGCCGCCATCAATCGGCTTTATAAGTTCCAAGGTGGTAGTGGAACTCTGTTATCCCTAAGTTGCCTATAACGACACCGACGGAAAGAGAGGGGATGGCTATATTCTTTAATGCCGTAGCCACACAGCATTTGTGATATCTCATTTCTTTCTACGTACTTCTTTAAGGATAAAAATAAAATTCGATTATATTTCTCATACGCTGAGCTTGCCTGGAAAAAAATGCTCCTTATGATCATCTAGTCACAATATTTACGATATGGTTCTGGTTCTTTTGATGAGTTTGTTTTCTATTTAATATTTAATCATATATATTAAAAGACTTAGCGATATCGTCCCCAATTTTTTCGCATAATTGCTTATTATTCTGATCAGACTTCAGGGCATTTGATTTAATCTTTATTCATTTATCTTAATGACGTCTATTGATTAATAAAAGTGGATAACTTGTCAATGATGTAATAAATGTGACTATCAGTTTCGTAAAATAGTATGATATTTTGTATTTGGAATAAAAGGAATAATGATATATTTAATTAAACATTACGATAATTAAAAGTGTCCTAAGATTAAGTAGGTTTACTAAGAGAACAATTAATTGTAAGACGACAGAATAAAAAGGATTTATTCCCAATCAAATTTGATCTATGTAATTAATAAAATTAACTTAGATTAAGCAATAAGAACTAACGGAATGGACTTAACTTTTATTACTTCAACGAAACCTACAAAAGTTCTATTAATCATATTAGTCGGGCAATCGTATTAGAAGTATTAAATGTTCCGAATTACTGTGATAGCCCGAAACAAAATTAAAACAATATTTTTGGCCTCAATATTTTTATATGACGGTAAGGAGGCTGAAATTATTTTTTTTTCAATTTTGAAGGACAATAGCTTACACATTCAAGGTAGGATATAGTATTTCTGAATAGGAAACTTTCAAAAGTATAATCTCTCTGGCAGATTAAATATTATTCGTTCAAAGAAAAATCAATCCTATTCTCTAGATGTAGAGATGTGGGTGAAAGTAATTAGAAATATATATATTATAATATACCTCTTTATCAACCCAGCCTGCCAACCTATACCAGATAAATAATAGACAACCCAATTATTGCATTTTTAATAGGCCTTATACTGTTGGTAGCTATTAAATTCATTCTTTAAAATCGTAGGTGTTTTTTTATATAAAAATTAATTATATATTTTTTTATTAATTTTATAGCATCCTGAATTTCTTAGTTTATTATTTTGTTATTTCATTTTAGCGTTGTAAGTTTGATTGTTACAGTGTTATTTAGTAATCTAAGGGAAACCTGTTATTGGCTATACTATATAGCATATACTTTTTCTTAATAAAATAAAAAATAGATGAGTGAAGTCCGTCTCTAGTTCGGATCTCTTAGTATCTTATATTTATGAGCTTTAATAACACAAATTTTAACATCAATGTTATGCTATTTTCAAAGTTCCTAACGATTGTATCAACGTGTCATTCGCTAGCGCTACATTTATTTGAATGATATTGGATGTAAGACGTCTCGTATAGAAGAGATTAAAATTTAGAGGCCTTTCGTTCGCGTTCGGAAGTCATGCACGAGCATACATTTCGGCAAACCATTTTTACATCATATGCTCAAATTCAATAAATAAAATAATAATTAAAAAAAAAAACAAAAAACCCGCCTGCGTGAAGAAAAACTAATAGAAAATCAACTGAAAAAGCTGGAACAAGATAAAAATTCAATATGCACACAAAGTCAACGAAATAAATAGAAACAATATCAAACATTTTGTGCTGTACATTTAAAATATATTAATACGGTAGTCCTTCGAAACTTTATGCAACGTCGTAGATAACATGCAGTCGGAGACATGCACAAAGAGAGAATGATTTGACTTATCCTTCAATTTCATCATACATACATACAAGATACGCGCGAAAAACATAACCCTTCCTTGGCAGTTGGGTAAAAATATATATTAAATTCTTCCTTAAGCCTGAAAATTATTAAATTCATCGGTCATTCTCCGATTCGGCGTTCTTTGCCTAATTACCGTGACGTTTTTTATTTTTCACTGATTTGACTTAAACACATTAAAATATGAAACAAATCAAAAATACGAATTCAATAATTAATTTGGCATGTAACAGTTAATTGTGGTTTTCTAGATAATGAGACTTAAAAAATTTATGGGTACGGTAATTAGAAAATTTTTATATTTAATGTAACGGTAATTAGAAAATATGCTGTGTGGTTACGGCAGTAAGAATATAGCCACTCCCTCTCTTCCCGTGAGTGTCGTAAGAGGCGACTAAGAGATTACACAGTTCCACTACCACCCTGGAACTTGAAAATGCCGACCGATGGTGGGATAATCATCCAACTACTGGTTTTGAAATACACAGGCCGAAGACGGGCAGCAGCGTCTTAGGTGCAACAAAGCCAGTCCTGCGGTCTCCAACCCCCAGCGTGGTGACTATGGGCAAGACAAGACAAGACACATGAGTTCACGCCACGTTTTTCTTGAAATATATTCTCTCTTGCCAGGACAAATGAGACTGATCTCATCTTGCTCTACAAAAATTTGGACGTCTTGTTTGGTTT
Organism: Melitaea cinxia; assembly: GCF_905220565.1. Classification (NCBI taxonomy): domain Eukaryota; kingdom Metazoa; phylum Arthropoda; class Insecta; order Lepidoptera; family Nymphalidae; genus Melitaea; species Melitaea cinxia. The sequence goes on along the minus strand of NC_059407.1, from coordinate 3,311,123 downwards.
TCTCTACAGTAATCCCTATATTATTATTATATAAATACTTTGGTTCTATTTCTTTATCATGACTTTGTTTTGGTTTTGGATGTAGCGTGTTTTATATTTCAGTCTTAATGCTTGCTTCCTGTACTTTTCTTTTGCTCTTCTTAGCTCTATTGTTTTGTCTCCAATATGACATTTCTTTATTTGTTTTCTATACATGCCTTCTAAATAACAATAAGAGTGAGATTTTTTTACGTATCGGTTTCTCGACAGTTATCTTTGAAGATGGTGAAGTTGGTGTTGAACACAAGGAAGACGCTCGTTCCGTAATATTCACACTTGTAACTTTATTTTCGGTCAAATGCTCATTATTGATTAATAATAAAATAACATACTTTCAGTAGAAGATGATGACAGAGCACTAGATGGACGCGGCGTTGATGTGGTTAAAGAAGGTTTAAAATTTGGTGTCTTTTTCAAGGGAACTAATTCTTTTTCAAAAGAAGTCGACTGCAGAAAAATTTCGTCTTGCTGATTATCTTATTTTTTTGATTTGGGATTTTCGGGACAATTTTGTACTCTTTTAGTGTACTTTTTAGCGCAGCGAATATGATAAATCATTGAGATGTGGTGTGACAGAGTTTCAAGAGGATCTGTTATATTGTTATCAAGCACCTCTATATCTAAGGTCCCTTCTGCCTCGATTGTTTTCAATTTTCCCTTTTCCTTTTGTCTTTTATAGTAAGTTCTGAAATTTTCTCTACTTCTTTTTTGAGTTTTCTTCCGGCTTTTAGTGACATTTCGCAGAGACAGTATTTTTTTTATTTTTTTTTATTGTACCCTTCTTTCTCCTTTTTTTTTTGATTGCTAATACAAAAAGGGGCATTTTTAATTCGTTCTCAGCGTTGTCGCGCGGCAAGCCTTCTATTTTCTTTAACTTCCTCTTTGGTCTTTTTGGGTTTTCCTATCCTATAAATTAAATAATTTGATGAATGGTCAGCATATAATATAGACATATTTACGGACAATGATAATAATAATCTACGAAAACCGCGGTAAACAAGTATTACTTTTTCATACAACGGTAATTATAAACATATGGTAATTGGTATACGGTAATTAGAAAACGATACATTTTCACAAAAATGTTTAAAACCGACGCAGTATACAAATTCTAGCTTATTACAACGTATGGAGGCCAAAGTACTGTCTCCATTTACATGATCAACTTGGGTCTATCTTAAAAATCTAGTATTAAAATAAGAACAACGGTAATTAGAAAAGTTTTTAACCAAGGCTACGGTAATTATATACTCACGTGCTTCATTGGTGGTACACTAACATAAGAGTCATACAACTGCTGATGGACCTCGGCACACACTGAGGAGACGCGATGCGTACGGTAGTGATGTGCCAAATACTTTTATTTAGGGATATATACTCGAGAACAGCAGATGTTACGGTAATTAGAAGTTTCCATTGGACATACGATTACTTCATAATAATTATTTGTAGACTGGTTCTATTGAGTTGATATTTTGTTATGCGATACACGCTGCTTAATATCGTTTAAAACGTTGAATGGATCAAAGTAAATCTATACGCTATAAAAATTACAAGCAAATTTTAAGATTAAGTTGGTGTGCGGACACGTCACGGTAATTAGAGAACAGAGGTTTTTTGAACATAAGTTAAATTAATTTAGTCTTAATTACTTAAAACAGAAGCCAATATTTTTTTTTACAGCTAGGTATGGATGCTATCTAAAATATACAAAAAAGTGCATGATTGAATATGATGATATTACGGCTTAAACAAGCCCGGACACGAAAAATTTGCTAATCGGAGAATGGCCGTCATACAAAAAATGTCGGTTAGTTATACATTTGTTTGCTCAGAATAAGATTCAAGGCTGTGCGGAGTCGGTGACCCACAATAGGAATAACGTACATTACGTCTAAGTACTTAGCGTACTAAAATACGTGACTCATCGCAAACAACTGCTCACCTACATTCGCTAGTACATAGATATGTCACACTTTACAATGACTACTTTCATAATTTCATTTTATCGTGCACTAACGACCCGCTCCGGCTTCGCACGGGTGCAATGCTGATACTAAATATACTACAGAATGTCTTTATTTATAATGTGAAGCTAGCTTATAGCATGGTTATTAACATAATAACAACAACATTCAAATTTGAAGTAAATCCATGCAGTACTTTTTGAGTTTATCCCGGACATACATACAAACAAACAGACAAATAGACAAAAATTCAAAAAACTATATTTTTGGCTTCGGTATCGATTGTAGATCACACCCCAATTATTCTTTTTAAAAAAATTCAATGTACAGTTTTGACTTTCCTACCATTTTATTATACGTATAGATAACGGTGCATATGTGTGAACTTAAACTTTTTCGAGATTAGAGTAATAACGGGTCAGTAAGTAGAACGATTATCACTTCTTTAATATACGAATCAGTAAGTACACGATTACAGATCATTTCACAAGTGTGTACCGCTACAGGGAAGAGGATAATTTCGCGATCTTGATTAACTACTAATATCTTAAACTGATTAAATGAATGACTGAAAAACCGTCTCTTCAAGTTACGGTGAAAGGTAAACAAAGACATAATTCAAATCATAATGTTTGAATTGAATACAAATGTCTGTCACGAGCAGGAAAAGTCCGCTACTTATTCGACTACTCAGACCACTAAATTCGAAATATTAGCTCTAACACACTCCCTTCAGCCTGTAATATCCCACTACTAGACATAGGCCTCTTTCCCCATGTAGGAGAAGGATCAGAGCTTAATCCACCACGCTGCTCCAATGCGGGTTGGCGGATATATTCCCTACTATGAGTAACGATCGCTATCAGGTGTACATGCTAACAACCGGGACCGACGGCTTAATGTGCTCTCCGAGGTACGCTGGGGAGACTCACTAGGACTGCACAAACACTCAGACCACAGCAAACACCTGTATGGCCAATACAAATGTTTGTCATGTGCGGGACCCGCAACCGCCGATGCAACAGGTACAATCGATGGCTGTAACCGTTGCACCAACGCGGCGTCGCTCTAACACTCATGCCTATATAATTACAATATTGACGTATATACGAGTATACGGTAGAGTACCAATACCTCCGCGTGTATCAATAAGCGGGCTGTCAAATATAAAGACGTAAAAAGATAATAAAATTATTTCTAAATGTTTCGAAGTCTTATCTTTATCCCAAAATATCGATCAAATTCAGCACTTTAGTATATCACAAAGATAAGCGGCGAGTGATGTTACGAGTTTATTAATTTTATGATATTACATAAGTACTACGCGATATGCAGAATGACTTAATTTATTCGTAACCAGATATCTTCCGCGTTTTCACTCGTATTTCAAGTAAATCTTATATATAAACTCTGGTGTCACAATGTTAGTTACTATACTCCTTCGAAACGACCGGACCTAATTTTATGAAATTTTTTGTGCGTATCGGCTAGCTCTGAGAATCGGCTAACATCTGTTTTCATACCCCTAAGTCCATACTTAGGGGGGTTAATAACATATATGGCAAAACAACGTTTGCGACGTCATCTAGTCGTATAATATATTTAATTTTCGCGTTTGTTGATTAAACAGATCAAAATTAGATTCAGAACTGAAAAAAAAAACATATGATAATAAGATATTTAAAACCAGAACCACTGAAATAATTTAAAAAACAAGTTATTTTTACAATTTACAAGAAAATATATATTGATAAACCAACAATGCGACAATTTTACGTCGACTTTATCAATATTTTAGTACATGTTTAGTATTAGTGTATATACAGAACAAAATATTTTTCTCTTGTTTTTATATGTACTAGTTGGTCGCCCAGTGGTGGAAATTCGACGATAATTAATTTAAATTATAAATTTGAACATTATTAAAGTTCTGTTGTCAAAGACTATATTATAATATAGTACCCGGGTGACCGAGCTAAGCTCGGTATTTTTAGTAAATCGTGTTTTTTGGAAATCATAAAGTATAAATACGAATAGTCAGTAATAAAAAATAAGAACAGTCTATTTAAATAAAAAATAACGAGTGCAATTAGAAAAAGAAAAAGAAAAAATAATTGATCAGGGACATGTGGATATGAACCATGATCTTCTCGGTTGATCCCGAGCGGCCGATTTCCCACCGAGCTATTTCAACTACATTGACTTATGCGAAATTTACCTTCGTATTCTAACGATATTTTTTTCAATTCCTAAAAACAGGGATAAAACAACATTTCCTGAAAATGAATCCTAGCTACATAGATTTATCTCCCCCGAAACCCCCTAAATACTAAATTTTATGAAAATCGTTGGAGCCGTTTCCGAGATTCAGATTCTATATATATATATATATATATACAAGAATTGCTCGTTTAATAGTATAAGATACAGATGAGGGATATATTGCGTGTGTGTGTGTGTGTAAAATACATGGTAGTGAGTATAAAGTTCAACGACGTTTTCTCGATTATTGATAAGATGGCGTAGGAGCAACATATTATTATTTATTTAAGTGCTATAAAATTTGTTCTTTAAAGTATGTTATTTGGTTCTGTAATTTAAAATAATAAATACACGATATTATTACGATTTTATTCATCGCTGTAGGTGCCCGCTGCCGTAGCTCGTAAGCCGCTGCTGCGCGGGGGACAATTGGACACTGCGCATCATTTACCGCGCATCGCATGACCGTTTTATTGTTTTTTCATCTATACGATAGGATGCCGCGCGGCTCACTTACGCGGTCGGCTCCCTACGTAGCAGAGACGAAATTGAAACACAGCATAATTTTATCACAAAGATAATAATTAACGCCCAACGAAGTGGGCACGGGTCGGTTAGTAATTAATAATATTAGCAATAACAAATAAATGTTGAATCTTTTCAGACTGTAACAATATTAAGTCATTTCAAATGATATCTTGTCATCCTGTCATTAGCACACGTTCACATCATGCTTCTTAGTAATCAAGCTCCCGTTAAGAAATAAATAAATAATATCCGAATATATTTAAGATTATCATTTATAAGTTTTGACGTTTTCTTAATGAAAAGATTTTAAGAAGTCAAAGACTTCGATTACATCGACAAGTAATACAACGTAGGTAGACGTAAAATGAGTCAAATAAATACGCATTATCAAAGATTACTCCAAAACTTGTAATCAGATCTCGATGAAATTTAAATGTGACCACATGATAAACACTGGCTTTCGATTAAATTAAAAATCATCAAATTCGTTACACCCAGTAAAAAGTTATGAGGATTTTCGAGTTTCCCTCGATTTCTCTGAGATCCCATCATCAGATTGGTTTCCTTATCATGGTACCAGTGATATCTCCTTCCAATAAAAAAAGAATTATCAAAATCGCTTCGTAAACGACGAAGTTATCCCCGAACATACATTAAATATATATATATATATATATATATATATATATATATATATATATATATATATATATATATATATATATATATATATATATATATATATATATATATATATATATACGGTCAAATTAAGTAGCCTCCTCCTTTTTTGCAGTTGGTTAAAAAATAAAGAACTTTAGTTAAAAATCTACAGCGTAAAACGAGTAAAAATTGCTTAAACTATTCGAGATAACGATTGAAATGCATTCGAAATTCATCAGCTATTCTGTTTTGTTGTCGTTAACTAATTTTTTTGATAGCTTCACACATTGTACAAGGCGCGAGTTAAAATATCAATTTTTTTAACTTAAAAATATCCTATCATTGAAAAAAAACACTATAGCTACTTTTCACGGTTTCATGCTTTTAAAAATATCTGTATTTCGAGCAATATTTAAATAATTTCTGAATTTTATAGTATACCATATCAATATAGTCAAGGAAATTAATTAAAAAATTTCTTATTATTTAAGCATCTTTAGGAATTTATTTATTTATTTATTTATTGATCTACATTTTGGTTGTTGATTTACACTTACAAGTCTTAGCGTAGCATTTTTAAACCTATTATGTTCCACTATAATAAAAAATTTCATAAATTTCACTGAAAATCCTCAGATAGCATTTCAATAAACAATAAAGTAATTCAATTTATTACCAATTGTCAACAAGTAGGTAGTTTACTGCGATTAAAAATTTCGAAAACTGCTTGTAATTTCAATGACAAGAAAGAAAAATTGTTAAAAATGTAACCATATTTTAAAAACTTTTTAAAACTGAACAACACTCGTTTATCGATCAATTGAAAATGAGCTCGATAAGCCCATTTAAAAGTACTTAACAATTAGTGCTAATCAATAATTTCTACTTACGTAATAGTCTCCCAAGGGTTTAATTTATTAATTAGGAAAATTAGTTTAATTCATAACCGAAGAAAAAGTGCGCTTAAAATGAAACGCTACTAGAGATTACATTTTTTATTGGGACTTTCATTTAAATATCCAAAATCTTCTTCAAAGGTCATTATTTTCGAGTTTTTATGTACAGATGACACCCATACATAAACAATATACACTTACAAATCAAAATTTAGTTTTAATATTTAATTGACCATAAGTCACTAGTTACTAGTTACTAGGCTATGAAACATCACGCTATGTTTCAAAGCAGTAACCATGAACGTCAGCGCTATTAAACTCGCGTGGAGGCTTAGATTATTTCGTCAAAACAAAAAAGGAGATTTAACTTATTTTTTAACACACGCAAAAAAGGAGTATTGTGAAGCTAGCCTTTGTGTCTTTATAAACTTTTATAGCCTCGAACTCCCAGTAGCGTGAAAATGAGTATTCTAGCTATGGCTTAAAAAGTAATTTTCAGTTTTTTTTAATATCATAAGCTACTTGAGTTGATAAAGAAATGTTTGTAACAGCTACAGGGCCGATTTAATTTAATCTTGGCATACCACTACTATCACTATATAGGTAGAGCATTGTAACCTCAACCCTGATCCCTTAGAACCATAATTTACATGACATTCGAATTCTCACTAATCTATAGTAAAACCATCTTCCTCCTATTCATTTGAATGATTTCAATGTTTAGGTTCTAGGTAATGTTTTGAGTTAAATTATTTGTGATTTGTATTCAAAGAATATGAAATAAAAATTAAAAACATAGAAAAGAAGTATGTATATAACTAAATGTATTAAACTTAAAAATGTGTATTAGCAATACAGATATTTGCCGTAGTTCTGGGTGTTTGTGCAGTCCTTGTGGGTATCCCTACCGTGCCTCGGAGAGCACGTTAGGCCTTCAGTGCCGGTTGTTATCATGTACACCTGATAGCGATCGTTGCTCATAGTAGGGAATATATCTGCCAATCCACATTAGAGCAACGTGGTGGATTGAGTTCTGATCCTTCTCCTACGTGAAGAATGTGGCCTATGCCCAGCAGTGGGATATTTCAGACTGAAACGAATGAAACAAAAAAATTCCAAAATTGATTAAGTTGAGGTATTTCATTACCTTCTCGTAACCCTATAAATTTTAATAAGAAACTGACACAGTCAAGTCATAGAAATATATAAAATAAATGTAGTGTGTTTAAATGATATTCATACTCTGGATATATATTTAAGTAATATATGTTATCGAATAACTGAACGTTAATATTGTCGTAATATTATGTAGTCTGTTTTTTCTAATATCAGAAACGCCATTATTTTAAAACAAATGCCCCGGATCTGCTGTTTTATTTATCGGAAAATATTTTACATGTGAATTATATACCTTTGGCCTTGAAGCCGAAATAGATATCGTAATTTCGACTAGTTATTTGTTGTGAACTACAATATTTATGAAGTTGAAGTATATTGTTGAACAAAATCATAAAATTTCAGTACACTACCTTTTTTTTTAAATAATTGTAAAATGAGTAAAGGTTCATGAAGTGTAGGGAACGTGCATGTTTAATTAGTTGAATAAAAAAAAAAAATATATTTTTATAAATACACGTAAACTTTTAACAGGGCCAGAATATGTTATTTCATTTAAAATTATGTTCTACCCACTGTGTCGCCGCTACAAGTCTAAAAAGAAACGATTCAAGAATCTTAGTTTTGTTAGTCAACGTTCCTTTTATAATGACTAGCGGTCGCCCAGTGGTTGAAATTCGACCATAATTAATTTACATTCTGCACATCTATATAAACTATAAGTGTCCGAAATTTACATTCTGCACATCTATATAAACTATAAGTGTCCGAAATTTACATTCTGCACATCTATATAAACTATAAGTGTCCGAAATTTCATACTCCGCAATTTACGTGAAAAGGGGTACAGAGTTGTTGCTTCACCTATTCATATATAGATTGTGAATGTAAAGATTGAAATACTCCATTTTTACGATCTTGTTAGGAACTTTTTAACCGACTTCCAAAAAGGAGGAGGTTCTCAATTCGACTGTATTTTTTTTTTATGTATGTTACATCAGAACTTTTGACCGGGTGGACCGTTTTCGACAATTTTTTTTAATCGAAAGGTGGTGTGTGTCAATTGGTCCCATTTAAATTTATTTGAGATCTAACAACTACTTTTCGAGTTATATCTAATAATGCGTTTTTACTTGACGCTTTTTTCGTCGACCTACGTTGTATTATACCGCATAACTTTCTACTGGATGTACCGATTTTGATAATTCTTTCTTTGTTGGAAAGAAGATATCCCTAGTTTAGTACCATGATAAGAAAACCAGGATCTGATGATGGGATCCCAGAGAAATCGAGGGAAACTCTCAAAAATCCGCAATAACTTTTTACTGGGTGTACCGATTTTGATAATTTTTAATTTAATGAAAAGCTGATGTTCATCATGCGATCACATATAAATTTTATCGAGATCTGATAACTACTTTTTGAGTAATCTTTGATAACGCGTAGTTACTTGACTATTTTTTCATCGATCTACGTTGTATTACTTGTCGATGTAATTGAAGTCGTTTTTTTTCGTTTTTCTGCAACCACAATTATTTTGTAAAAGCTAGGCTTGAAAATAAATCTCATTAAAGAACTAACAGCACAGCAGTTTCGCGTTGATTCGATAAACTTTTCGCTGATTATGAAGTATTATTTACTACTGCTAAAAGAATGGTACTTTGTACAATTTGAATTGAAATAAGCGACATAGTTTATGTTAAACACAAAGAGGATAAGAGGAGCTATTTGTATGATAAAAATATAATATTATTTTTACGAAATTATGTTAGTACGTAACTATATAGTTCATTAAACTTTATAGTGCACTATTTCAGAAAGCAAGTGGTCGCCCAGTGGTCGAAATTCGACCATAATTAATTAAATTTAAATTATAAATTTGAACATTATTAAAGTTCTGTTGTCAAAGACTATATTATAATAATAAACAAAGGAGGATATATGCGTGTGTGCGTCAAACAACCATGAAAATTTAAACATTATTAAAGTTCTATTTTTAAAGACTATATACTTCTAGTAGTGTGTATTTAATGCTTTTTTGATGGATTTAATACATTTTTTTACGCATAATTTAAAAAAAAATATTAGCATTCTGCACTTCTCTATATAAACTATGAGTGTGCGAAAATGCATACCGCTCCGTCCTCGCAATTTTCGTAAAAAGGGGTACAAATTTTTTGCTTCACGTATTAATATAAGTTTAGATGAAAAATTCATGAATTTAATCTTTGTATCTAACCTTCAAAACATACATACTAACCAAAGCATTGTTAGTTCTACAAAGTCTTCAAACGATGGTTTGTACACACTCAAATTAAAAATATAGTTACTGTATTCAAACGGGCGTAAGTTATATATAAGGCTAAGTTAACAAACTGCATCTTCATCGTTTGGACTGAAACTATCACCTTCAGAATATTGTTAAAAATGAAATTAATTTATCTAAAAGTCAGTGCTTACTTTTTCAATTTTACAAATTACACCAATAAGTAACATTTAAATGTGAAAATTCTGCGATGAAAGCAACGAAGGTTAGTCCCACGCCTGTTCATATGTTGTCGTAATAGCAGGCATTACACACATTTCAGAAGAGTAGTCACGTATTCACAGTCACAGATAAATAAAACATACATTTACATAGCAAGCATTAAAAGTTACTTACGTACATAACATAAACAACAATTATGTACAGAAAACGTAAGTATAACAAAGTAGGCAAAGCGTTTAAAGTACGCTACAATTTACTATTATTAATTTTTTCTGAAGTCGAATAGAATAAAACGAAGTTATAATTTTATTACAATAGTAATTTATATATCTCTAAAACGGCTAGACTGTTTTTGACGGGACTTTCACTGGCAAATAGCTGATGTAGTAAGGAGTAACTAAGGCTACTTTTTTTTAAAGAAATTTATTTATTTTATAACTCTGCGAACTGAACAATATCTTTTTTGTTAAATTCCACACGGACGAAGTTGCGGGCACAGCTAGTTATTTAATAAAAATACGTATGTATAAATGAAAATATTACAACAAAAGTTTAGGCGAGAGTCAAATCCACAGCTTTGGGTAGGAAAGCAGAATGCTGAGGGTCACTACCAACTGCGTAAACCAGCTAGTTAGTAAAATAAAATGTGTCTTTGCTTTAGTTATATGAATCTGTGTCTTTGTTTCTTATAATAGTATATACATATATATATATATAAATATATATCTGCTATATATGTATATCTGCGCTGCTATTCGCTTACTAGAGATTCTGACGTAAGCTGTATGCAAATTGAGTCAAAAAATTTTAGTAGTAGACAAAACCAGATATAGATAGATTATTATAAACGGGTGTAAGTCGTTTATAGTTTTAAGAACAATAGAAATTTAAATAATTAAATTAACCATAGAAAGCTGAGGGAACTGTGTCACTGGTTACGTACATAAGATTTTAAAACAATGAAGGGGTCAGAAGTCAAGAGTCGAGTTAGACTTATTATTTCTTTCATCATCATCATCATCATCATCATCATTCCAGCCTATTACAGTCCACTGCTGAACATAGGCCTCCACAAGTTCGCGCCAAAAATGCGTGAACTCATGTGTGTTGCCCATAGTCAGGCTGGCTTTGTGTTCAAAGCCAGAGGTTATATTGTTTTTTTTTTTTTTTTTTTTTTTTTTTTTTTATGTCACTAGGTCGTCAAACAAGCGTACGGCTCACCTGATAGTAAGCGACTACCGCAGCCTATAGACACTTGCAATACCAGAAGCATCGCAAGCGCGTTGCCGACCCAATCCCCAATCTCCCAGGAGAGATTGTTATCCCGCCATCGGTCAGCTTCTTAAGTTCCAAGGTGGTAGTGGAACCTTGTTATCCCTTAGTCGCCTCTTACGACACCCACGGGAAGAGAGGAGGTGGCTATATTCTTTGGTGCCGTAGCCAGACAGCACTAATATTTCTTTACGATGTGATAAATAGCGTGTCTTATATTTGATATAAATAAGTATATATAATAAAGTTAAAGAAGCTATGTCTACTATATTATTTAATTATTTAAAAAATTGTTATATTTATGCGTCACCAAATCAGTAACATATCGAACTCTTTACAATTAGTAGTGTAATAATAGTGATAACTGAATCATGTTCTTAAAGACTCATAAAAGTATAATAGTGATTTTAATAAACTTCAACTGAGGCAGGGCACAGCAAGAATTTCCTGCTCAAAATATGGAGCAGCCCGACCTTACAGAAGATCACAGCAAAATAATACTGTTTTCAAGCAGTATTGTGTTCCTGTTGGTGAGTAAGGTGACCAGAGCTCCTGGGGGGGTTGGGGATTGGGTCGGCAACGCGCTTGCGATGCTTCTGGTGTTGCAGGCGTCTATAAGCTACGGTAATCGCATACCATCAAGTGAGCCGTACGCTTGTTTGCCGACCTAGTGACATAAAAAAAAACTACATTTATTCTAAAAACTATTTAAAAAAAGAAAAAGAAAACATTGTATAATAAATGTATTAATAATTAAATACTATACTCTTCTAAAAAATTAATCAAGTCTTGTGTTTTTAAATATTTCATTGAAACAACATATTTCCGTTATTGATTAGAAAATATCTGGCATATAAAATAGATTGTTATCAGAGTCATAGATCACCCAAGAAATTACTTCATCGTTGCTTTAGCTTTCAAGTCTAAAATATTTATTAAAACCGTTTTTAAATTTTGAAGTTTAATGAATAGCAAACGAATAAATCTATTATATAATTATATCATTATTATTTTAAAAAGATGTCACGTGTTATTGACCTCTGAATAGTAACGCGATTATTATGATTAGGGGAAGTTTTAATTAAACAAAAACACTAATAATCTTAAACAACATGTTTATGAGTCTTGGTGTTTAAAATTGAATTTAAATTATACTACATTGATAATAACAGGAAGTCTCGGTAGGAAAGGTCAAAAAAATATTTAAAAAAAATTTTTGCTCGAAAGTGGTACCTTTTTAGGCTGTTGTACTGTGCGACACGATAATACTAATTTAATTCAAATCAACGTTAATATGGTAATAGGAGCATCTAAAGCGAAGGTTGAACATTCTCATGGTTTATAACTTCAGCCTATCGCAGTCCAGCTGACATAAACCTCCCCAAGGTCGCCAGACATCCCGGTTTTCCGCAATCCTCATCCAGCCTACACTGGCAATCTTACGTAGATAAAAGTCTTAATATTGCGTAGATGCAATTTTTAACCATTCTCGTGGTTTAAAATTCGGGTTACTATTTTTGTTTTTGTAGCTGTACAAGTGTTTTATTTTATTTATTTATATGTACAAATGCACATCGTACAAACATATATTATACAATTTTAACAATAAAATTACCAAACATAAACAATTGATTGATAACACATCTATTGTATAACCGAATTGTATTACCTACATGTGTTATACATATAGAATAACGAAAATTATTGCAACGTAACATATAAAAAGTAATGACGAGTATTGAAAATATAGTATTTTAGGGTCTAAAAATTGAATAGTTGATTGAAGAATTTAAACGGATATTCTTCTTGAATTTTTGAGACATTGACAATCCTTGTTGATAACAATACTTGTCAACCATACATTTTAAAATGTTGTGTATTTTAGTCATAAGTACTGCTCAATATACATGTTATCACATCACATTGTATCCGCCAACCTCCAAAGGAGCAGTGTGGTGGATTTAAAGCTTCCTTCTCCTACTGGGGATAGGCATAGGCATGCCCAGCAGTGAGATATTACAGGCTGAAGCGATTCATGTTGTACTTTTAATTAGCATCTGTAGATTTGGAATACTTTGAGCATTTAAACAAAACTTAATATGTTATAATGCACCTGTATGTAAAAGGTTCTATAGACACTATTTTTAAAATCTGCTTATCCTTATTTCGTAGATACCAAAACCGAGTTTAATTTATTTTAAAAAGCATATTACCAGTAAGAAAGAAAGAGAAAAAAAATATTCAAGGTATTATACTAACTTTTGTAAAGGACAAAAATTAAAGAACAATATATTTAGTGATATAAATTCTCATATTCACCCCCTTCTTTCCTACATACATGAAGAAAGAGGCCTATACACAACAGTAGAATGTTACAGGCTGCATCCTAACTCTTAAAACACTAGTCACCGAAGAGGCCCTTTCTGAGTGTATATTTTTTTGGGACATATTTCTCCAGCGCTTATTACCTCTTATTAAAAAACTGTACAGAATTTCAAAATAAAAACAAAATCATTTTTGTCAATCATTATACGGGTATAAAATTTGTTGGCTTTTTTTATCTAATAAAGAGTGTTACATAGTTAAATTACTTTATATGTATGTATATATATTGGATGGTTATTATTAAGCTAGCTGAAATAATAAACTTGTTGCACCAATTAAGTTAAATTATAGTTTAAAAAAAAAGCGTCCGAATAGTTTTGTTACATAAAATTTCATAATATATCAAAAATAATCCCTTTGCTACGATAATAATAATAAAAATTACGGATAAAAAATGCAACTTACCAATATATTCAAAAACCAAAAAGCTGCTTAAACACACTAAACTTTTCCAAGCTCAAATCGGAATAAAAATAAAATGTAAAAGTTTTTTTGTTAAATTCTCAGCGTACGTATTTCCGCGGTTAGAAAAACGTCAAGCCGTCGTGCATTCACAACGATGGCCCGAATCAAACTGGCGCGTCTGTACTGGTGATACCAGAGATAATATTTATATTTTTATAATACTAATAGTACGCTATAAATTATTACTAATAATGTAGTCCATTTATCAAGATGTAGAAGTCAGCTGAGGCATTAACCTGTTTTTAATGACGTAGTAAAAATTGTTGAACTGGCTGAAAATAAAACGCGTTGTGATTTCTTTATCGTTTTAAATTTCATGTTTTGTATCATTATCTGTCTGTATGTTTATTACTTAGTGTTGATTCTTTTATTATATATTAATTCAACCGTGCTTCTCTGGCACAACTGAAAGCCATTAAACCAATCAATCAATCAATCAATTATATATTACTTCAAAATTTCTGTATTTATTATTTATTTATTTATTATTTATTTACACGTAATATTATTGTAAACATTACAGATTTTAATAATGTAATGCGTTTACAAAATTTGTTTTATATCAAACTTGTGTCTCAACATACCGCTTTACTGCTCTGCGAAACACAGCAGGGGTTGAAAAAAAAAAGACTAGAGGTGGATCCCACGCCAGTACAACATTAAGCCGAGTCAGTGCTCGAATTAACGGTGACTCTCGCATCAATCTCGAACTGTATCCTATCATCGCAAACAGTGTATTCCGCTGAACGTGATTATACTTTACTTATACTTACTCAGAGGTATCAAACTTAGCACTGATGGGTTAGAAATTTTACCAGTTATGAAATTATAAAAATACATAGTTAAGAAAACATCTCTTCTTACTTCAAGAGAATCATATCCTAGCATTCCCTGCAAAAATAAACAGGAGTATACGCAAGGATAGCCAACAAAATACCAATATATATTTCTTAGAGTAAAGCCTTAAAAATCTTAAAAATTTCTTTTGGAGTTTTTCCAACATGTTTTTATATTTTGCCTCATGTGGACTCCAGATAACTGCGTTATTTTCTATAACGCTTCTTACGAAGCTATTGTGTAATATTTTATTATGTATTCAATAAATTGTATTATGTATTCAAATAATCAAAAATGTTTTTATTTATATAACATAGGTAGCTAGTTGCTCGTCTATACTAAATTTATAATGAGAAAAGATTAGATTTTATTGTTGAAGTAAAACTTCTTTATGCACGCTTGACTTAGGGGGTAAGCTGGTGAATGTGTGACGAGAGCGTTACGAAAAGTGTAATCGGGCGGACGGAGCAAGAGAGAGGTGCGAGCACACATTTTCTTTCTCTCTTTCTCTCATAGCTAGTTACCTTTCGTATATCTAAGACACAGTGCAGGCCTATTATGCAGGCAAGGTGAAATGTTGAGTAGGGTAAGGATATTTTTTTCTTTTTTAAGAAAAGAATCACATTTTAATCTGTTAAGCTCCTCTACTGTACTGTCTGGCTACGGTACTAAAGAATACAGCCTACCCCTCTCTTCCAGTGGGTGTCGTAAGAGGCGACTAAGGGATAACACAGTTCCACTACCACCTTGGAACTTAAAAAGCCGACCGGTGGTGGGATAACCATCTAACTGCTGGCTTTGAAATACACAGGCCGAAGACGGGCAGCAGCGTCTTCGGTGCGAAAAAGCCAGCCCTGCGGTCACCAACCCGTCTGGTGACTATGGGAAAAACACATGAGTTCACGATATTTTTGGCGTAAACTTGTGGAGGCCTATGTCCAGCAGTGGACTGTATAGGCTGTAATAATGATGAAGCTCCTCTACTGCAGACTGGCGTAACAGGCATTAATATTCTTATTTTCTTTATAAAAATATGTCTAAAGTTATATAAATCTATATTCCTTTATTGATATAACAACTCGATACACAGATTTAGAAATTTGGTCAGTAACGGTCTATAAATATATTTATTTTTCTTATTTCGTTACATATATTTTCATCATAATTTATATTTATAATTTCATTGAAAAATCTTCATTAGGCTAAAACAATATTATTATTATTAAAAAATATTCATTAGGCTAGACGACAGAATACAAGGAACAGACGTTATTATATGGTATTATCAACATCCAGAAAGATAAATTACTCACTGTATGTGGTAACTGCTTCGTTTCTTCAAAAATAAATTGGATTTTGTTCAATTTACAAATAAATTCTTCAGGTTTGATATTTTTATAGATAAGTGAAAATACGTTAAGACTATGAGATAAGTTAATATTGATATTCATTTCAAGTGTATCGACTATTGAGATACAAGCAAAGAACTGAAATTGATTGTAGTTATTTGAAATAAATTTTTATGCTCTTTACACAAAAACAACAATGCTTTACAAATTGCTACTAATTTTGCTAAACAATTAAATTATAATTGTTTGCTTATAAAAATGTATGTAGTATTTAATATATAATATTATTATTATATTAATATTTAATATGACGATAATGACTTATATATTAGAATAGTATACAGAGAATACTCGAATTTTACATAGTTGTAAAATATTTAGATAGACGAAAATCTGACTAATTAAATATTTGATAAGAATAAATTTCGTATCTGAAATCTGAATTATAATCTGAGAACGATATCAACTAAAATATAATGAAATAATTGTAGTTAGTTGTTTAAAATTTATTTTATTGGTTACAGTACGAAATTAAAAAGTAAATTTTTGTAACAAATCAAGATGAGATATATAATTTCTTATATCCTTTTGGTTTATCAAACAGTTACAAATAGCAATTATTTTTGCATGTTGATATAATTATTCAAATTTTAGTTAAGCTAAGTTTGATTATTAATATTATCTTAACTTTACTTTTTATATAAATTTGATTAATGACCTTTTTAAATGAATTTTATTATTAACAAGTAGGATCTTTACTTTTTATATTTTTTATGCTAAGTAATTTTAATTATACTTTCTTCACGGCATTAATATATTGTGGAATGTTGTGTACCCCGTAATGGGTTACATATTAGATAATAATGTAATAGTGAATCATATATAATGTTCCATATGTATTCTGTGGATGTACCTATAAAATAAAATAAATAAATAGATAAATAAATAATTATGTAGTGAAATTTAAGTAAATAACAGAAATAGATAACTTATACATAGATAAACAAATAATAACTATATAAAAATTATATAAATATATATATATATAAGAAAAAAAACCTTACTAACAGTAACATAGGTTAAGTGTACATTGTAAGTAGAACATAAGTGTACATATATGGTAACTAGGAAATAAGTGTACATATATGATAACTAGGCAAATAAGTGTAAATATAGACATAGATAAGAAAAATAATAATGTTAGAAATTAGAAAGCAATTATGTGTATACTCTGCATAAACAGTATTTAGTAAGGAAAAAAAAAAAAAAAAACCGTCGGCGTCGGACCACGTCCTAGTTTTACTAGGCAGTCACAGGACTGTTGATCTGTAGTATAATAAGTAGAAAAATCGCCTGTAGTATTATAATGCATGCATGATAAACAAAGGCACGGGCATTTTGAGCCCGTGGATCAAAATTTATAAAAAAAAAAAACAAATCAAGATGAAACAAAGTTTTATCGCTTTCAATAAATTTATTTAGAGCATTAGCAAATAGAATACCAACTAGTACGCTTTGTTTGTAATATAAACCTTTTCAACGCTATGCAAACTATCCGATTGTTATAAGTCAATCAATTTATTAAAATAAAATAAAAAATGTTTTAATTTTTTTATTTGTAGAAAAAGTCTTGGGATTGCGCTAAACACTGTGGATTTTATTTAATGAAGCTAAACCTGTGTGTCTTGTTAGGATTTCTATGCTATTTTTATTTGGTTGGCAACATTTATGGGTAACTAAGCTACATATGTTTGTCTAAAGTATATTAGTCCATCCTCATTTCAAATTCCTTTCATGTGGTAAGCCATACGTCAGGAAAACGAACGATACCGAAAATTCCAGTTCTCATTTTAGTACTAACTTGATCTCACCCTAAGCCTGAAATTAGAACCAATCTCTTTCTTGTTTCCCTTAAAACTAACGTTTTTTAACAGACTTCAGAAAAGAAGAAAGGAGGTTCTCAATTCGACTATATTTTTTATTTTTTTATTTTTTTTTTTGTTTGTACATTCGAAAGCTGGTGCTCGTCGTGTAGTCTTATTTAAATTGGAGCGAGATCTGACGAGAAATCTTTGAGTTATCCCAAATATTTTATATATATTTGGCTTTTCATTTATTTATATTTCGATATTTTGTTTTGCGAACAAACACAATATATGGTCAATTATTTCCTCTTCTGGTATATATCTGGCTTATTCCGGTTACATTAAGGCTTTTGAAGATCATCTAAATAGGGATAAGTAAATATAATAAGTAATAACAAAGCTTTGAACTTCGGTAATCTGATTATGTTTCCAAATTCAGAGATAAACTAAAGTAACTTCCTGGACTGTTTCTTAAGAATATTCACGAATAGGTTGTTGTTTTGAACTGGCGCTGGACACATTGACTTGCTCTTGTAGCTGTCACGGGTTCAATCTTCTCTGCAAAATGTTTGTATTGCCTGTGTTTGTTATCGATCAAGTGTTTTTTCCGGTCACGTGATACATGATTTTATCCTACTCGTGTCGTGTGAGCGTACTTTATTATATTTTAAGTGTTATTTTGGTTGATCTAAAAATATTTTTGAATGAGTGAGTCTTTTTGAGAGTATGAATATATTTTATGTCTTATAGCAGAGTATAGCAACACTCGTCAGTACTATCCTTTGTTGCTTATACGCGCATGTAGCAAGATATTAATCAATAATTTTCTTTTCTTAATAAACTGTATTCTTTACATCTTTCGTCTTTTCGCTATGAAAGCAGATTTCTAATTTAATTATTTCCATTTTCATAATAACTCATAATTGTATTTTATAAAGGATTACTTCTCATACCCTTCAAGTCGTTTAAAGCTTGTTCGATAAAAAGTTTAATTTTGAATTGAGCCTATTGTATAATTTATTTAAAGTTCCCTTCAAACTTCTTTCATGACGTAAATTTGATAAGTTTAAACTTCAGAGTTAATTAATATTACTCTAAATACAGTATTGTATAAATTTTTTGTTTTCTTATTAACATAACTTCTTATTAACATAACTAATTAACTGCATTGCATCGTAGTTTTACTTATGTAATTTTCAACCAAATGATAATTTTTGGTATATACCTAACTTTCAATGCGTTCATTTTTAATTTCACCCAATATATTAAATACGATTTGTGAAAAAAATCATCATATTTTTAACGGCATAAGTTCAATAAAATGTCTTGATAATTGATTTTTTCTTTGTTTAAATATAGAACCACTAGCACAATGTGGAGTACATTTTTTTGGTGTCGCAGGGGATCTCATTTATGGGTGATATCCAGGACGCCCGGATAGGCAGTCCTAGACCGTATGTCGGCTTCAGTACTTGGGGGTGCAGTAGCGATCAGACCCCTGCGGGAGCCTTCAGCCGCTTTATTTTATATTTATATTGGAGGGTCCCGGATCTGGAGGTAACAGGATCCCTCCAGCGACCGGCTGGCCTCGGCGAAAAGGCCAGACTTCTCCTCCTTGGGTGGGGACTATCCGGCTCGCCTCTGAATAATCCCGACGACGCCGTGTCTAGCAGGACCGGGTTCCTACCCCGGCCCGACAAGAGCACAGGGGCGTTACTGGAGGCGCATTAAGTAGCGCCTCCTACGCACCCCGGTTCGTGGCTTGCGGACGGAGGCCTCGTCGGCCACCGACGAGGTGGTTCGCTCGTCGTTCTCCTTCTGGGACATTACTATCTCGCAGAAGGAGACCATTGCCATCCGGGACTCGTGGTCGCCGAGCATCGCGGTGATGACGCTCCGAGGACTGTCGTCAGATCGCGACGCAGTGCCGTCCATCTCGAGCATACCTCGAGGGTGTGCTGGGCAGAGTCCACCGCTGCGCCACAATCGTGACATCCAGTCGTCGGCTCCTTTTGGGCCGTCCGACACAAGTATTCACCAAAGCAGCCGTGCCCAGTGAGAACTTGCGTCAGAAGGAAGGTCAAGAGGTCCGCTCAAAGACCGGATGTAAGGCAGCCGTTACGCGTGTGCCATACGGCTGCTCCATCAGGTGCTCCCCCCACCTCCGCATTAATGCTTTTTGCCCCACCCGGCGCACCAGTAGGATCCCGTCCAACGTGGGGTTCTCACCGAGAGCCCTCCTACCCGAGATGTATGAGCAGGTTTCGGCAAGGACCTCTGCTACGAGCTCCCACAGGGGGTCGCCGGCTAGAGTAGTAGCTGCAGCCCATGAAACCGTACGTTACCCCGGATCACCCTCACCGCGATACAATGTGGAGTACATGCACAGGTTATAGCATCTCAGCCTATTATCACGTCGAATATGATTCAGCCTGTAACATCCCACTACTGGGCATAGGCCTCGCTTTCCCCACGTAGGAGCAAATATTTGTACAAATACAAAAATCCATTCCAAGTGGGAACCTAACCAGCAAACCGCCAGCGTTTTAGGCGCCTACACGAACCACTACACCAGAGCGGATGTTAATATCACGTGTTTACCATCAACTAATTGCTTTAAAAGAAACTTGAATAGCATTTCACGTTACGTTACGACGATCGCAGTAAAGCATTTCAAAAGAAAACAAATTGTAAATGAATTAAAAAACCATTTCATTCAATTGAAAAATAAACATATCGTCAATCTCTTTATGTTATTTTATTTACGTTTCGTAACTGAAAACTACTACGTAATTAGTAGCCGGTCGCCTCGTCTACACAAGGTTGTTTGTATATTTGTGAAAATAGTTTTTAGTTGAAAATAGCATTAAAATCTGTGTAACTTCCAAAAAAAAATTGCACACGATATTTTTTATTATGTTCTTGCCCATTTTAGTAAAGTTTCAGAAAAGAAATCACAAAAAAATTATTTTCAGCCATAGTATTCTTGATAAATTATTTTTGTGATGAAATGGTCATGAAGTTTACCGTTAATTTTAACGTTTAATAAATAACGACATCCTTTATCCGAAACTAGTTTACCACTGTCTGAAGTTCAGAAACATCAGCACGTACACAAACACTCAGATCGCAAACTCTGGGACGCTTGGACAAATGTTTGTCTTAAAAACAATCATCATACGACAACTTTTGTTAACTTTGGTATCATGTTTTGAAATTAATATGTTCCAAGAGCTGTTACTTTAAAATAACAGCAATATGATTATACGTAGAAACATATATTATTAGATTTATTTCTAGTGTATTTAATCTCTGCTTAATTTACATTCTAAATCGGAAGTCACTTCTCATTACCAAAACTCAAAAATTAAATTATTAAAGACTAAGATTAATCTAATTACAATTTATGTAATGACAATTCAAAAATGCTCAAAAGCCTACTTAAATAAAATAAAACGAGGCTGCTTTAGACCACACGACAGAAGTTAAACTTACGAAACTGAACTCTCTTTCTCTTTCTATCACCTCTCAACTTCCGTTCGACTCCCCCGACACTTTTCGTAATATCAAAAAAACAGTCTTTTATTCGTAACAAATAAAGGTACAATTCACACTTTTACAATTAAGATGATATCAATATATGCTATTTTTAATTATAAGGTAAAGTATTTATGGCCAGACTTTGTAAATGAAAACCCGCATTGGAGCAGGATCCTTGTCTTACAAGGGAAAAGAGCCCTATGCTCAGCAGTGAGATATTACAGGCTGAAGCATATGTAAATAAATGGAATTCTATGTAATTTGAAATTGCCATTTATAATATTACCTAGAATTGAATAACGTAGCAAAAAAAAAAAAAACAATACCACCAGTTCTATAGGTTTGAATAGTTAACAAATTTTATGAGTATTCGATAAAGTTATAAAATTTACATGAATAAGGAAGAAAAGTTAGCTCGTTCCATCGGAAATTACACAGAAAAAGTTTTGCAGTTGTGTAAAAAGGTTGTAACGTCTTTTAAGACCGAATATTTACGCACGTTTGCATTTTTTAAAATAAAAAAACTAGGTGACCTAGCGTACTTTGTGTCACCATATGTTTTTATTACTAGTGGCTTGTTTTTAATATAAAACATTTTTCAAATAAAGAACACAAAAATATATTATGCAATTTAATGCAGTCGATTGTAAACTACACACCAACACGTTTTTATTCGCCTACATACATGTAGATAGAGCCCAAAAAGATTTCACACATAAAAATATAGTGATAGTTCCATACATAAAAACGTTATGATGACTTTTTTATTTTCTCGATTGATATTTGAATACCACTTCCACAAATCTATCGAATAATACATGGGAAAATTTATTATCTGAGTACCGCGGATTATTTTTTGAAATTTTTGGTATAATATGTTCAACAATATTATAACCAATTATTTATAAGACGTTCCTCGTGACTGGCATTGAGCTTCGACTTTGATAACGTTCTTTGAAATTTATGGTCTTACGTTTATGTTAACTTCACATTTTTAAATAAACAGACTTATGATTGGATACATATATTTATAAATTAAAGATAATTTTTGAAGTAAAACTTCTTTACGCAAGTTTGACTTGGGGAGGAAGCTGGTGAATGCGTGACGAGAGCGTTATGAAAGGTGTGATTGGGCGAGGCGAACGGAAGTTGAGAGGGAGATATAAGTTAGTGAAGATTAGAAGAGAGAGAGAGTTAATTTTCGAAAGTTTTACTTCAGTCGTGAGGTCTAAAGCACACTGGTTTTCTTTTGTGTATGTTTTACCTAATAAAACTATTATTTAAACTATATTTTACAAAACTTTATAAATAATGATTATACAATCTTAAGAAGTTTTATTGAATCGTTCCAAATAATAGAACTTTGAATTTATAACACGATCTTTCTTATTTTAGATGGCGAGAGTGTTCGAGAAAATATTTTGACGTGAGTTATAAATAAAAATCTCGAACCAAAGCAAGTGGAACATAAATCAAATATGCTATTACTCTAAAAATACGAACCTTTTTGGTGTTAAATAAATAAAACGGTAATAGATTGCTCGTACGATTATAGTTGGCAAAAAATTTGTGGTTTTTCCATCTATACGAGTATGTCGTAAAGTAATTTCTTTTTCTTATCTATTGTATTTAAAATAATCTAAAAGTATAGGACCTGTTACATTCTAATTCCGTGATTTGAAGAAATTAAAAAAAAATTATGTGGTGTCATGGGACACCAGGTAGGAACAAAGTTCCTTCGGATAGTATAGAAGCAACACAATTTGAAAAAAAATATGTTGCATTTTATACATATTTTCTAGTTCTTGATTTTTTTTTTAATTTTGTTGATTGGTTTTTAATAAAGTACATAAAAGTATTTAGATAATTTAGTATTTTAGAAAATAACAAATACGTAAAATAAAATAAATCAAACAAAATATTAATAATAATAATAATTCAAACTAAAAAAAACATATCTTAATTTATTTTTGTAGACAGTATAAAATTACATAAATAATTTAAAAAAAAGTTTACTAGTAATATTTTAGTTTCTCAAACGTCATATTATACAGTCGTGTGACTGATATTACGTCACTTCCGTTATATATTTTTCTTACGGTTTTAGTATCACATGTTTTTCAGTTCGGTCGCCCAGCCAAATGTCAAGCCAGCCGTAAGGAACTTCGTTCCAATATATGTTTTTAGTAATTATATAGACAGACAACAACAGAAACCAGAACGTTTTTATTGTAGTGACATTCACTAATCAAAATAAGAAATAGAAGCACTCTTGACATATAAGTATACACACGTTTCAATTAAGATCTCCAACAAAACCGAAACTACCGTTCCAAACTCTACTAAGTTACTAACCAGAGTTCATTTAACAATTGTCTTATTGTAAATTCAATATTCTATTAAACACATCTCTAGAGCGAAGCGGTTGAAGTTTCTAACAATACAAATGTGATTGTGGCTTCGACACGACGAAATTGTGTTAAATTTTACAAAAGAAATTCGTGGCTGTTAAATTTATTAAGGTAAACAAACATATATATTTTTAATTAATATAATACATTGATTTACCTTTTCTATAGCATATACTCTTTATTGCACTTAAAAAAAAACATTACTACAAATCATTTTTACAAAGTATGTTGGCAAGGGTGGGTAGTATATAAAAGTGAGTACATCATGTGATGATAACCAATTATTACCACTATTATTCATAGTGTTACTTTACATAATTTACATATAATTACAGTATATTATTTCAGAAACGTTAAAGGAATTATTAAAACTATCTCAGTAGTTTCAGACTTTACCAATTACATGTTTGTAGAAGTATTTTCTTCTTATAATACATGGATACCCGTAGATATAAAAATATACCTCGCGATTACTTTTTACTTGACTTTTGAAATGGGTGATGTTTATGATTACAGTTGCTCAAGTTTTATTTTAAAAACATTTAATTCCTAAATGTTAATGCTCTAAATATGGCAAAATAATTATTGTGTCGAATTTAGCGTGTTAGCTCTAAATAAACTCTTTAGATATATGGCTTACGGTCTGGCTGTTAACTGTGGGTTTTAGGGTTAGAATATAAAATAGAAAACACTTTGCACTTTCTTTACATTGACTTCAACAGAAATAGTTAAAAATAACAAAACAAACGATTTCTACCGACCACTTTGTCTTAAAAATTTAAAAAATAAAACCAAACGAGTGATCATAAACAAGCCTTTAATATTGACATTTACGAGGCGCGGGAGGAAGCGTCTGATTCATCGTATTGCTATTGGATATAAAAGTTAAAGTATTTTCATTGCTTTTTTCAATCACACAATAAAAATATTTTTGTTTTAAAACAGATGATTCATCATGCTGTTCTTACTGATAGTTTTATTTTTATTTACCTTAAGGAAAAATTCTTATTTAATACTTTTGATTCAAACACCCGGCGTTGGCGTCGTTGCAAGCGCCGTACTCACGGATACAATAGAATAGTCAAACTATTTTATTGTTTTTCGTATTAGTTTCAATTTTAAACAAATTATTTCATACGTAAATATGCTATACTCGTTTCATAACTAGTGTAACTTTTAGGTAATATTGATATGTCAAGTTTTTTTTTTGGATAGTTCAGTAAAGTTTAAAAAATACAAATTAAATTTACTATCGAGAAACTGGCCAATTTCCATCTTCCAATTTCATATTTCTACATTACGTCAAAGACAAATGTCAAAAAAATTAAAAACAGCTTTATTCAAATAGGCCCCATGAGCACTTTCGAATCGTCATTTTACAAATTGAAACTTTAAAAATGAATTATTATTTTTGTAAAAGTGAAGCTGCCACCGATTCGGAATGTAGATTCTGCAGAGAAAAATCGGCAAGAAACTCCGCAGTTCCTCTTTTGAAAAATAATATAGAAACTGTATTGTATATAAACTGCATTTAGCATAATAGAATAAAACAGTGAAAGCCATTAAACCAATCAATTAATCGATCAAGGATAAAACAGCCTTATTTAGTGTTAAAACTGCTATATAAAATATTCTAGAATATTTGGGTACTGTAACAAAATTGAATCGATCCAAACTTCATTATTTAATAATTAAAAAGATTAAGAGATGATAATTATGAAAATTAAGCCGCGGAGTAGATAGGTGATTACGCACTTCCGTCGGTCCAGGATTTTTAATCAGATGTAATGCTTGTTTCTTACCTGTTTAGCTATAATATACATTTGTCTCACTTTTTTTTCTTATTGCTTAGTGAAATTTCCAATAGAAAAATGTTATTATTGCTGAGATTTTTATTTTCTAACATTTTAGAGTTCCTATTCTGATTAATTAAATAGGTATCGTCGTATGTAGGTAGGATTTTACGTATATATATTATATTATTTATATAAAGAAAAATAAATCTGAAATATATATACACAGCTGTATGTAGAAATATCATAAGACATTTAAAATACCCAGGAGTAATTTGGCACCTTTATATGATGTGCGTTTTTATCCTTTCTTCGCAGAAGCTCTGCCACAGAAATATAACAATCCTTTAGAGCAGTATTATTTGGCTGTGATCTTCTGTAAAGCTGATATAGTTACTTCCCCAGTTAGGATAAACCAGATTTTGAGCAGGATATTTCCTGCTGTATCCTACCTTAATAAACATAAACGTATCAACTAAAATTTAGCAATTCATTTTTGTTTATATAAATTAATCGAACGTTTTGTCGCGCAGCTATGTTTTAGAATGTCATTGTGAATATACAGCTTTTATTTGTGTTACAGTATTGCGTCAGTCGTCCTTCTGGAATGACGTCTACTGATTACTTTGTCTGCACAATTACAATCCATAAAAACTGTAACTTGATATTTGATTTTTTTTCTGTATGAAATTTGAAAAATCCTTTTGCTTTACTGACGGCCTTAAGAGGAAAGGGTACTTGAGAGTCTTTTGAAAAACATGAATTGGAATAAAATGGTCCTGTCTCGCTGTAAGCCGCCGCCGCGCCCCGCGCCAGTAAAGAGACAACTGCAGGTCGGACTGTTTCAAGTAGATAATTAGTGACCAAAACAGCATTTCGTAGTCGACTATTTCCTTCCCAAAACATGTAAATTTTTTTATGTAACTAAAAAACCTTCAAATATGCATCTTATTTTCTCGTATTTTTTTTTAATATGCTTAGGTTTTTCTAATGAGTGCCTGAAAATGTATAAAAAATTAGGCATATATATTAAAGAATATTAGGAAAAAAAACCAAGACAGGGGCATGATCATGGCAGTTACAGGTGACATATTACGACGTGTATTGATATATATATATATATATATATATATATATATATATCAATACATATATATATTCCGAAATAAGCTACTACTTTTCGACTACCATGTTTGTTTTAAAAATAAAATAAACGCGAGAATACCCAACATTATAAAAAAAAAATCTGTATCGTCAGGTTCATTTGTATAAAATGTTAGACGTTATAAATGATCTACAAAACCTGAACAGTTTACATCATTATACAAAAAGGATAACGTTACAGCCAGTTAAAACGCTACAATTTATTACACGAGGATTAAACTTCTTTGTTTGGAATTATTTTATCCCTTTATTTTTTGACCAACCCGTTGGCGCAGTTGTAGGATTGATTCTCGCCACGACTCGGAGTATAATTTAGTTTATTTTTTATTTACTCGTTATATACAAATGTGAATTACATATATGTTTATATATTTAAAAAAATGTAAATAGGCAAAATAAATATCGTTTTGATCGTATAAAAACGATAAGGACGTAAAAATTGTTACATTGAAAAATGTTTATATGCTGTGAATTGATCTCGTTACAATTTAATAATACGGATGTCAAACATGGACTTACACAAGTAGAGAAAAGAAAAAATAAGGGAATACAGTGATCAAAAGAAATACGTGCAATAAAGTTAGGAAAATACATAAATTAAGGTCAGACCCAGGCATACAACTAAAATAATTGAGGCTTTAACTCAGGCTTTACAATTAAAATGGCAAATGTCTGCTCATATTTTAAGAATATTACGGACAGTAAGATGGACCATGAAGGTGACACGTTGGAAAGGGCCAATAGGGAAAGAAAAGACGGAAAACCAACAAAACGGTGGCCTTATGACATTATTAAAGAAGTAAGGCACGACTGGATGACTCTGGCTTCTTGCAAAGAACTATGGAAGAAGAAAGAGGAGATCTTTACCACGTCACAAAATGATAACTTACAACATTAAAAGATAGTTTATGTACTTTTTCAGGGCTTAACTGACTGACTGAATTCAGCTTAATATATCGGTTTAATGTGAAAGCGTAACAGATTTCGCATTTCTAATATTAGTAAGGATAGGGAGGTTCAACATTTTCTTGAATGTGAGCCAAGACTTTTTATTGTTGCATCAGAATTTTATAACTTTCTATAACGTCTCTACGGATATCGAAAACATATTTATTAATATTCTTCATTTAGATTTCGGGTCTACAATAATGGATCGGAGGAACGAAGTACTAAAATATACTATTTTATTGTAATATTTAGAATTTATTATAATAGATTATTTATTTCTTTGATAAAAGTTTATTGAAACGAGTACATTCTAACGTTTCTATGAAATAGTTTAAATAATTTATATGAAATTATATGTTTACGTAATATTTTCCTTTCTAAGTTTATTTAGATATATAAAAAAAAGTTACTGCTTGTTTTGTGAATATGTCTTGCTATCTGTAACAACAGGGAAAAGTGTGATTGTTAATATAATTGGTAATTTATGTATTCACAAAACAAGCAGTTATTATATATATATATATATATATATATATATATATATATATATATATATATATATATATATATATCGTCGGAAGATAATTTTATAAAGAGTATTTAACTTTAATAATTAATACATTTTTTACGAGTATGCTAGATCACATGACTACTTTGAATATTTTTATTAGCTTTTATAAGTTTTATATAAGTTTACGTATTTAATCAATTTTAATATATACAAAAAACAGTATTTTTGCAATATTATGACTATGTTGACTGCAATAAAATATCGCGTTGCATTTAAAAAGCATTTCATTACGATATCGGACATTGAAAACTTTGTAATATTAAACAGAGGCAGTGATTGATAAATGCCACACAGTTGGTCTAGATTAAACTTTATTGTTGATATTAAATTTGTTTGGAAAATATACCATCACGCAATTGTAGTTATTACAAAAATTACATAATATTTACGCTTCAGCCTGTAAAATCCCACAACTGGGCATAGGCCTCTTTCTCCATGTAGGAGAAGGATCAGAGCTTAATCCACCACGCTGCTCTAATGCGAGTTGGCGGATATATTCCCTACTATGAGTAACGATCGCTATCAGGTGTACATGATAACAACCGGGACCGACGGCTTAACGTGCTCTCCGAGGCACGGTGGGGTGACCTATAAGGACTGCACAAACACCAAGACCACGGCAAACACCTGTATGGCCTATACAAATGTTTGTCATGTGCGGGGATCGAACCCGCAACCGCCAGCGCAACAGGCACAATCCGTGGCTGTGACCGTTGCGCCAACGCGGCGTAGTTTTTAATATCATATCAAAAATCGACCGTTCCAGCGGGGATCGAACCTGCATCTCCGACTGACCGTGTTGGTGCTCTAACCAATTATTCTTTTAAAATACTTTAATTTAAAATATTTCGTTAAATAATGATACAAAGGTATCAAAACAATCACTTAAGCTAACTTAAGTCTATACAAATAAATAAAATTGGAGTGTCTGTTTGTAATATTAAAGTTACCGCTATTTACTAAATGCATATGGATGCATACACGGTACATATACCAAAATAACATTTTTACAATTTTTAAACGGTTTTATTTAGCTCACCCCGTTTGTTTTATTTTTTATTCTTGGGTCAAATTTAGTAATTCAAATTTCACCCTCTTCCTGTCAACCGATTAATCTGAAATTTTGTATACACTTTGGATTTTGGTGACAATACAATTATGTTTATTCATTATCATTATAAATTCAAGATGGCCGCCGCTACAAAATGGCGGATAATTTATGTTTTATTAATCCCATCAATATGGGTATCAAATGAAAGGGCTCAACAAGCAGAATACAATATACTATAAAAAATTGAAATCCAAGATGGCGGCCGCTACAAAATGGCGGATAACGTAGGTTTTATCAATCCCATCAATATGGGTATCAAATGAAAGGGCTCAACAAGCAGAATACAATATACTATAAAAAATTGAAATACAAGATGGCGGCCGCTACAAAATGGCGGATAACGTAGGTTTTATCGATCCCATCAATATGGGTATCAAATGAAAGTGCTCAACCAGTATAATCAATGTACTATATAAAATTAAAATCCAAGATGGCGGCCTCTACAAAATGGCGGATAACTTAGGTTTTATCAATCCCATCAACATGGGTATCAAATGAAAGGTCTCAACAAGTAGAATACAATTTACTATGCAAAATTGAAATCTAAGCTGGCCGCCGCTACCAAATGTCTGATAACAAATTTTTATCAATCCCACCAATATGGGTATCAAATAAAAGGGCTTGACAAGAAGAATACAGTGCACTATACAACCTCAATATTTAAGATGGGCCTTGCAATAATGAAGCACTAAATGAATTAAACAGAATGCGAAATAAAAACTTAAAACTAGAAAATAAAAATAGATAAAAAAACTTTTTAAGTTAAACGGTTTTATGTTAAACATACATTGCAATGTTTAAGATAAATGTACTGAAAACCAAAAAATAATAAAATAGATACAGTCGTGGGAATTATAAACATATGCATAGACTAGACTAAAATAAAACCGTGGGGCACGTCAATTGTCTACAAATTATCGACTTAATGTGCGATAGAAGAATCGTTTAATTCGTCGTTAAAATAGGCAGTTGGCCCGCAGACGGTGAGGAAATTACTTACTATTTTCTTGCTCATGGAAATTCCAATAGTTATACACTCCATGTAAATAAAAGAGATGTTTCAACTAGTTTATCGTTGGACATTCACACTGCTGGCTGGCGAGGAATCGTTTCACTGCTCGTAGTTTGTCTTTAATCGACAAAACATATGATAAAAGTACTACTCGCTCACCACTATGAAACCCTAAAACTCGCTTATAATCGAGCTTGCTAGCTTGTTTCCACATTCTTGCCCTACTTATCACACGTCCATCGTTGTCGGTTGAACAATTGCCTAATTATAGTGTAACATTACGAAACAAACATTTTAATCAACGATTGTAGACAATTGACGTGCCCCACGGTTTTATTTTAGTCTAGTCTATGCATATGTTTATAATTCCCACGACTGTATCTATTTTATTATTTTTTGGTTTTTAGTACATTTATCTTAAACATTGCAATGTATGTTTAACATAAAACCGTTTAACTTAAAAAGTTTTTTTATCTATTTTTTTGTCTTTCTGTCTTTCTGTCTGTCTGTCTGTATGTCTGTCTGTCTGTCTGTTTGTTCCGGCTAATCTCTGAAACGGCTGGACCGATTTTGACAGGACTTTCACTGGCAGATAGCTGATGTAATAAGGAGTAACTTAGACTGCTTTATTTTACAAATTTACTAATCTCTGTGAACTGAACAATAACTTTTTTGTTAAATTCCCCGCGGACGAAGTCGCGGGTACGGGTAGTTTCATATAAAAGTATTATTTCCTTTTTTGAGCTGAGCATACTATAAATAAACTAAGAACAACTAAGGGATATGCAGGAAGCTTAGAATCGTAAAAATATTACATTTAGCTAGCAATAAATATAAGATACGAATAAAATAGCATTTTCTACCTGCTGCTTATTGAGAAAATTCTTTGAAATTATACAGATATATTCGTATATATTTACGTTTCTTCAGAAGAAACTCGTGTTTAAAATATAAAGTATTTTTGAAGAATCGTATTTACGATATAAACAAAATTGTGCGTGCAAATTGTCTGTCGTCACAACGTTCAGATTTATGTAAATAAATAATATTTATTATTTAGTATTCGTGCATTTTCTTTTTATGTATATGTAAATGTCGCCCGACATTGACCGATTTATAAGTTCACGAACCTTGTTTTTTATATAAACATATCTTTAACGTAAATGTATGAGCAATGCTTTGAAGTGATTCTACAAAGAGGATGATTTATTAGAAAATATTTTATACTTTGAGTGACAGGGATTAATTAGTAAAACGTACTGGCATTGAGGCAAAGATAATGCATTATAGTTCCATTCTATCAAAATAATAATTCTTTCTTAGATTACTTCAATAATACGCTTCAACCTGTAGTATCCCACTGCTTGGCATAGGCCTCTTTCCCCATGTAGGAGAAGAATCAATCTTAATTCACCACACTGATCCTATGCGGGTTTGCCGATCGCTATCAGGTGCTCTCCAAGGCACGGTGGAGAGACCCACAAGGACTGCAACACCCAGACCACTGCAAACACCTGTATGGCCAATACAAATGTTTGTCACGTGCGGGGATCGAACCTGCAATTGCCAGCGCAACAGGTACAATCCATGGCTGTGACCGTTGCGCCAACGCGTCGTCAATTATACAAAATTACATTAAAGAAAAGATTTGAAATAAATAAATTTATAAAAATCATATAAGTTTAAATATATTTTTAGCGATTATTTCAATTATAAATAAAAAAAGTATAATACCACAAAAACAATCATTTATTAATTATTAACAAAATTAATATTCATCCGAAAAATATAACAAGATAGCAAAATTACGACTACTTTAATACAAACTAAACTATGTAACAATTAAATTAAATATAATTCAAGAGTTATGCCTAACAAGTGATCGCTACGCGAGCCGGAGCCAAAGTGCGACTTCAGTATTTCAAAACATCTGACAACGACCAAGCCACGCCTCCTGTCTCCCACTTCTACCTTCAATTTTGCTTATAATATATTTACACGGAATATAGTGAGTTAGTCATTGTTTTCAAAGGAGTTCGTTAGAAAGTAATATTTGTATGCATAAACTTGAGAAAAATTGAAAATTTCAATCTACGTAGAATGTAGAAACTGATATAAACTGCACCTGTTTGTACTAAGTACCAGTTGTTATTTGAATAAGTTTACAATATTGTGTGTGTGTGTGTGTGTGTGTATGTGTGTGTGTGTGTGTGTGTGTGTGTGTGTGTGTGTGTATTATAGATTCATAGTGTAATTTCTAAAGATAAATACATAACGATATATAAATATAACTGGAGACTATATTACTGAAATAATAATAAATTAACGATAATATTATTAATGTCTAACACTCGTCTAACACAATAATTTTTTTTTCACGTAAAAAAAAACGTGATATTAATTTTAGTTAATTTTCTAGGAGTTTTCATACAACTTAATCAATAAAAAAAATTCGAACCTCCATGTGGGTATGAGAATTCATTGATTGCATTATTGTATTCATTCATATCTTCCCTATAAAAACTAAGCCAAGCTTCTTAACGTGACCCCGAGAAGAGATAAGATTCCCTTTTTATTTCATGTATTTTTGGCCTAAAACTATGTTACTGTATTAATATAACTAGCATAAAAGGTAACTTAGCGTTCAAGGGACTTAAATACCAGCGTCTACCACATCATAGAGCTGCATTTCGGGAAGATTTAGGTTCGTTACGACTAAATGCTGGAATGCTTCAAACAATAAATGTGTTTTAGATTCGTTATAAATGACATTTGTTAACAAGTCAACATTTAAATTGTTGTCAACAAGTAAGAAATAAAAACTATTTTGTCATTTTCGCATTGTGCTAATATAAAATACCGTTCTACTTTTTATTTATTTTTCGGAATTCGGTTATTAACGTAATTTTCTGTTTATTATTTATGCCTTACATAGTAAAAATTTATTCATTATTTATTTAAATATAATTAATATTTTGATCAAACAATACTTATAGTCTGTACCTACTGTGTTAATTCTTGTCGACTTCTGTTAATTAGAAACAGTATGATAAACCATTGGCTTGTAAATTTAATTCAAATTTGCTTAAATAAGTCCACCTGAATGAATACTTGATTTATAATAAAAACTTGTCTCTATAGAAATACGTGATTGAAATCATATTTATAATTTATCTGTTTATTTATTTACACTTTATTGTACACCAAACAAGAAATAAAATAAACAAGCAACATTAACAATAATTAGTAGAAAAATATCTACAAAAGGCGGCCTTATTGCTTAAAATCAATCTCTTCCAGGCAATCTTAGGGCAAATGAGAATATATATTGACGGTGTAGATGTATAGTTTAATTTTATAAAAAATAATGTGAAACAACTCAATAAATAGAGATACATATATACCTATATATGCATATACACACATACATACACATATACTCACATACATATATACATACATACACACATAAGTTCATCCTACATAAATAAGAAGTTTTTAAACAAGAATAATAGTGACAGAAGGAAATAATCGTAAGACTGGAAACTAAAAGCAAAGGATTAAACCATTTTAAGAAAGTATTGTTTAACAGATTTCTTAAAAATAGAAGAGATTGAGAACATCTAACCCACAAGGGCAAAGAATTCCAAAGTCGAGCAGCTTGTACGGTGAAGGATTTGGTGTAGAAAGTAGAGGAATGAGAAGGAATTTTAAGAAGTAGATTGTTGTTCGGCCGTAAACTACGTTCATGTAAATCATTTAGATATTTAAACCGCTCTTTTAGGTAAGATAGAGTTGCAACAACTATTGTAAATATGTAATATAATCTGTAATAATAATATGTAAATAATGTATGATATAAAACATATTTCATATTTATAAATGGTGGTAAAACACGTGACAGCCACCGCGTCCTAATTGTTCAAATTTACTACTTTTACAAAGATTCCTTCATAAGTTTATAAGCTTTTACGGTCACTATCAATGTTTTTTTTTGTTTTTTTTTTGTATGAAACGTATCACTAATGGTCGCCCGTGAACATAGCGTTTGAGTCCTAGGCGAAATATCGTAAATTTTAATATGACTATTACGGTAAGTTCGGAAGTAAAGTTTTCCTATTCTTTATACAAGAATAGTTAGAATCTTAAACACAAAACTTGCTTCCCTTTTGGTTGGCGTATTATGTTTAAACCACTTTTAGTGATCATTATCAAAGGCTTCTGATAATAACCGAAACTTAGAGATTTACGTGCTCACAACAGCTTGGCATGGAAACTCACAAAAACAAACATTAGAGACGAATATTTGACAAATATCCGGTCGGAGTGGGAATCGAACCAACAGCTGCTGCTTTAATGGAACTTTTGTTATCAGTGCTTCAGAATGCTTGTCAAAATACACAGTATCTAAATAAACATGGAATACCTTTTACCACACCTTACTCTATCCTACTTTACCGTAACAATTTATTGGTAATTTAATTAAATGGTACAAAATAAACAGAAAACAAAGGAAATACAATATCCGTTTAAATTATTGAATCAAAATAAGCGAATAAAATAAACAATTGGTAGCAAGTCTTGTTTACCGTTTTGCTACAGATAATAAATCAATTTACTGTATCAATTTATACTTTGCATTTACTTGTCTTTAAATTAGCGATTTTCTAAATACTTTTTCTGCTTTAGATATAACTAGCCTATCAAAAATTATTTTACCATATAAATTATTAACCCCCTTAACCCTCCCTGTAACTTAGGGGTATGAAAAGTAGATGTTGGCCGTTTCTCAGACGTAACTGATATGCCCACAAAATTTCATAAAAATCGGTCGAGCCGTTTTCGAGGAGCTTGGCAACAAACACCGCGACATAAGAATTTTATATATAAGTACACGTATATTTCTACTACTACTTTTTAAATTAATACGAATACTTGTGTGTCATCAATATGGTTCTCTTTCTCACTAATTATAATTATCATGGCTATTTTTGTAACCTTAGGTGTTGCTCATCCAATGTCAAAAACTATTTTTTTTTTATCAGATTGCTTATTCATTTAAAAATAAGCCAGCAATAAAAGTATATTTATAGTTTCAGATTACACAATTAATATAATATTATTTGTAATTATTATGAAACTTTAAATAAGAACATGGTGGTATAATTTATTAAATCTAACACGTGGCGACCTCATTCAGGACGAAGGAGAATAAATTTTCTAACTGAAAGTCAATATGAACCGTGCTGTGGAAAACTAATTTTCATATTACAGAGTCATGCCAAAAGATGGCGCTGATATGAATATTTTTTTAAATTTGTGTAAAAATACCAAAAAAATACATACATATAAAATAATACTACCTACATAGTACAAAAAAATATATGTTGGTATATGTTGGTATACCTTTTTATTTTAGTACTAACATATCTATGCTAGTATTATAGTAATAAAGCTGAAGTTTGCAGCAATTAAAACAAAAATATATTTAAGAATGTCACTTTATCAAAGAAAGGTTTAGGCTATATTACATCACGTTACAACCAGTAGGATTGTAGAATCATTGAAAATTGCTGCTAAAAAGGGATTTTATTTTATTTCTTTCATTATTTGCTTGTTTATTTACTTTATATACATATCTATTTTCCTTTTATTATCTACTTATGTTTTTTTTTGATAGTATAACATACGAGATAGAATAAAATAGTTTATACAAATAAAGTAGCAGATAATAGCTGTTCTCGTTATATTTGAGGAAATTGAATTTTTTGTAATAAAGTTTTAAACATATATAATATCGTCTGGTTTTATTTTCCATAAATTTAATATGTCAAACGCACACAAAGTTAATCAGCATATGAAGTTGAGAAACTCTTTTCGCACTGCAGTCAGAACGTAACGACAATTTTTAAGACATGTAATTACTACACGTGACATGTGTGTTTGTATATGTAACTCGTTGTTGAGGTTATGCATTAATTATAGTATAACAAATTATTTTGCTCATAATTCAAGCGTAACTTCAATATATATATATATATATATATATATATATATATATATCTGTTTGAAGGCAGGTAATGCAAATATACAGACAAACTATTTTATATATACTACCCCATAAAGTTCATGTGTAATAAATTACAGTTTTTAAAAACAAATCAATTATACAAGCACATAATTAACCTTGCCATTTCAGCAAAGTTTAAAGTACGGCCACTGAATAGGTAAGATAACTTGATATTTTATATTGAACTTATGTTTTGATGTTATCTCCATATTTGTAAATCACATATTAATTAAATATAAATAATTTTAGGCCTTTATTTTTTTTTGCAACAGTCAGTTAATTTGATTATTAAATATAAAAATATCAAAAAAACTCAATCGGTTTACCGTTTAGCATGGTCTCTAAATGCGTAATTTTTATCGCTTAGACTATCATACAGTGCGTTCGTAACATCTTTCATAACGCGTGTGCTATACATTTAGGTCAATCGGGAGCATTATTCATTATCTTCGTTTTATTGAAATACATGCTATGTTTATAACATTTTATGTGTATTAAAAGTTATGTGAACCGTTTTGATTTGTTGTGAGCGAATTAGTAATTTATTTAATTACGAGCAATTGCATTAAAAAAGTTTGTGTGATACTGTTAAGTAAAACCGGTTTTAATTACTATAGTATTTGTTTTATTATTTATTACTTATGGACGATCTTATCGCGGCCAGTGATATCAATTGACAATTATATATTATTTTTAAAAATATACATTGCATTACTCTGTCTATAAACAATCAACGCTTACATATAAAACCAAGCTCACGGAATTTCGTTTATCTAAACAGATACGTAATTTGTACTTTCTAATTTTAAGTTTTTTTTTTTGCACATTTTCTTCATTTGAAAACAATTTAGTGCATTATTCGGTAGTTTTATTGTTCTATTTATCACATATTTTATTAATTTTTTTCTTACTCACGTTGCTATGCTTGTATAATATGTACAACAACACACATATATACACCCATACAAGAGGGAACAAATAATTACTTGAAGAACGAGAAGAATTGTCAATGTTTATAAAGAGATGGTTTTTCTTAAAAAAATACGAGTACTCAGCAACACGTATACAAGTAGATTTTATAAGCAACGTATTTATTTTGCTGCGATGCACGGGACGTGAAACGTGACGAAAAGGCCTCTTGTTTATGCTACGCGCGAGCACGTCGCTTACACTCAGATGCTATTTTTAATATTAAAATTTTCACTAAAACAACAGTATATAAAGATTTATGTACATACTTTCAAAGTCAATTTCGAAGTTTTACTCCCTCCATTTTAATAAATGAATTTTGACCAAGTAGTTATAAAAATATTAAGCAAAGTTTAAATAACCTTATTTAAAAACATTATTTTTGAAGTTTATTAACAAGAAAGAAAGAAAAATTGTTTATTGGATATAAGAATATAAAGATAACGATTTACAAAAATGAAAAATGTATAAAGTAATACTGATTTTAATATGTAGAGTTGGACATTTAAAAACATCGGGAAGTCACCACGATTAACGACAAAAACTTAACTTATTTTTATTACTTATTAACATTTTGTTCTTGGTGATTGTATATTTTAAGGATATATTTGTTACATTTACCTAGTATATTAAACGATACTTATGACGCGGCCGTTAATAATTGCATCTTAGTTTGTTACTTAGTTTACTGATCTGTTTACCTTTACAAACTTTTATGTTATGTATTAATTATTTTAAATAAATAATGACATTGATTACTTAAACCGATTTTATTAATAAATTATCCTTGTAAACAATAATTTAAAAAATGGAGGTGAACCAACCGTGTTATAATTTATTTAGCGCCATCGATAGGTATTTTTAATTAAAAGTTACTTTCTTAATAATCAAAGTGTCTTATAAGAGTCGATTAATAAGTTGAGGCGTTTATTCGGTTAGCTTAAAACATCGATCCGATGTTGAGAATATTTATCGACTTTTACTGTATTAATTATACTATTTTATATATTTTCTTATTTTATTGATTACTAGCTGTGCCTGCGACTTCGTCCGCGTAGAATATAACAAAATAATTATTGTTTAGTTTGCAGAGTTATAAAATAAAAATAAAAACAAATTACAAGTAGACTGAGTTACTTCTTATTACATCAACTATCTGCCAGTGAAAGTTCCATCAAAATCGGTCCAGTCGTTTCAAAGATTAGCCGGAATAAACAGACAGACAGACAGACAAAAATTATAAAAAATGTCATTTTGGTATATGTACCGTGTATAAATCTATATGCATTTAGTAAAAAGTTGTTATTTTAATATTACAAACACACACTCCTATTTTATTTATTTGTAGAGATCCTTCAAAAAGTCTACTCAAGAAATTCATAATCTAGTTTCGTTCCTCCTTTCTACCGCAAACCAACAAGAAATACTGAGTAGGTGCATAATAATGTGGTTGTCGCAACGTGTTTGTTGACAATGGTTACTCCGTGCTATGACTCTCAGAATAGATGCAATTATCAAAGTGTCCGCAACAGTAAAAGTGTCAAGAGTCAAAGCGGTTATAAAATACATAATGCAAAATTTAATAAAAATAAAATATATTAATAAAATAGTGTAAATCTTGGTCATTATGGATATATGATTATAATCTTGGATTTAATGAGGACTTGGATCGGTTGGTAATTATGTAGAGGGAATGAAATGAGGAGTTTGAGTCCAGTCGTATAAGTGAGCAGACGTATACTTGTCTTTAACTAAAACGTTTAAATCTGTGTAATTTCTAAAGTCAGCTATACTACCTAAGCAATTGAACATCAAATGCAGTTGATAATTTATCTGCGCATAAGTCGCTTCTAACATTCGCTGCGAGTGCGACCCGTGCGAGGCAGTGACAAACACCCGCGCAGCGCCCCCGCGAGAACAAACAGTTGCTATTTTTCGTCTCTGTCTTCCGCATGGATACATTGCGCTCCGATGCGTCAAGCGAGGCAGGCAAGTTACTGCTTGAATAATTGAGCTATAACTGCGATATTGCTGGCATATACTTAACTGCGATTATTGTTTATCAATACGCTTCGCACTTTTCAACCACCTGCAATACGGCAACCACAATATATATTATTATAATTAATTTGCAGTTTACTAAAATTCATTTAAATTAAACAAAAAATGAGCGTACAGCATTCTCCGACTAAAGCAAATACTTCAACGAGGGTTAAGTCACTCACTGATTTAACTACGATTATGGATAGTCAAACAAAGGAACGAAAGAGAAAACAACCCGAGAAAGACTGTAATTGCCATTTGGATTTACAGGGATTTCGTCAAGAATTTGATAAAATGAATGAACTTTTGCAAAAAATAATTATCAATCAAGAGCAAAATACGGATAATACGAACAAAAATTTGGCAGAGATTAAAAATGAATTAACTGAAGTGAAAAACTCAACTACTTATTTAACTAGCGAACACAATTATTTAAAAAAGGAACTATCCGAACTTAAAACCCAATTAACTAATGGAGTAACTAAAATCAAAACTTTGGAAACTCATGTAGACAATATATCTAGCAAAATGACCGCTAATGAGGCTGAACTTCAAGCACTGCAGTTAAATTTATCTTCTTTGAACCTGTTGTCTGGGAGAAATGCAAGAAAGGAACAACAGAATGAAAAACGTCATCATAGCAGGTATCCCTGAATCTTCTGGAGCTAACGGGCTAGAAAGACGTGACAATGACCTGAAACAAGTGTTAAAAGTGTTAAGCATTGCGTTGTTAAGAAGAACTAGAGCCTACACTAACCTGATTTGTGAATCTGGATACAAAACTCTCAATTGCATAAAGCAGAAATACTGTACCAGAGAAACCCCAAAGACCAAAACACTTATAGATCATGTCTTAACTAATTTAAGAGATACCGACTTTCACATAGCTACCGTTGACTCCGCTCTCTCCGACCATAAACAACTTTATGTACAGCTAAACAAGCACAAATCCCTTCCACCAAAAAGAACGGAGTATCAGGCTACAAACTACTCAAAATTAAAAAACTACATTAAAGAAAGGCCAATTCTTTCATCAACCAATAGCTATAATGAGCTGGAGCAATATATACACCTAATCATACAAAATTGTAAAATAACAAAAGTAAAAGTGGCAAATCCACCACAAAAAGATTGGATTGACAAAGAAATTATCAAGGATTTAGCTGACAGGAATAGACTATGGCATGAATTAAAACTAGACCCGAATAATGACAGTCTGCAGAGTGAGTTCAAAATTAGTAGGAGCAAGGTAAGATGGAAAATCAAACAAACAAAAAATGAATTCTACCTGAAACAATTCATGGCAGCGAAGAACAACCCGAAGAAAATATGGTCATTAGTAAACACCCTAACAAACAATGTTGTAAAGTCTAGCTGTGTTCCTCCAAAACTGAAGCATTCAACCGGGCTTATTACTGAACCAGATCAAGTTTGTGAATGTTTTAATAACTTTTTTTCCACTGTAGGTTTAGAGTTAGCTAAGAATATTCCCTTTAAATTTCATCAAAATAATGTATGTATAGTGTCCAACACTAGTAATCCTGAAAATAAGCTGGATAAATTTAGGCCCTGTACCGAGGATGAGGTAGTAAAAATTATTGGCAGACTTGATTGTAAAACTAGTGCGGGCATAGATGGTATCACTACTAAAGATATTAAATGTATAGGATATTCCATGGCTGGTCACTTCTCAAAATGTTTTAACCGGCTATTTATCGAAGGTAGATTTCCCGACGCGTTGAAAATTGCTAAAGTAAGTCCTATCTATAAGTCTGGCCAAAGAACTGATCCTAGTAATTACCGCCCAATTTTGGTGCTGCCAATAATTTCGAAAATATTAGAACGAATTATTTACTCTCGTTTAGACCAATATTTAACTTCTATACATTTTCTAACCGAGCGGCAATATGGTTTTAGGGCAGGTTTCAGTACATTAGCTGCTACAGTCGATCTTGTTACTAATATTAAAACGAGTATAGATCAAGGAAAGATCGTTCTGGGTATATTTATAGATCTTAAGAAAGCCTTTGATACTGTCAATCATGAGTTACTTGTTAAAAAAATTGTGAATATTGGTGTTATTGGTTCAGCTCTGGACATGCTAAAATCTTACCTAAGCAACAGACAGCAGATAACTAAAATTGGTGAATACAAGAGCAGCCCCAAAAAAGTGCCTTGCGGAGTTCCTCAGGGGTCGATTCTTGGGCCGTTGCTTTTCTTGATATACATAAATAACATATCTCATATAAAACTTAACGGTCAACTTACATTATATGCGGACGATACGTGTTTATTTTACCATGGTAACTGTATTCATGACATTATTAAACTAGCCCAGGAAGATCTCAATCTGCTGTTTAATTGGTTTCAATCTAATTTACTCACCATAAATGTATTTAAAACCTGCTATTGCATATTTAAAGCTAAAAATAAAATTATACCAACCTTCAATAAACTAACATTAGACAGTCAACCTTTGAACGAAAAAAACTCAGAAACGTACCTCGGCCTTTGAATCGACAAAAATTTAAATTGGAAAATACAGATAAATTATATAAAATCAAAGCTCTCATCTTTTTTGGGAGCAATAAGACATAGTATAGGATGTTTAACACGGGAAATTCGTTTTATGATCTAACAATTCGTACGTAAAATCCCATTTTTCCTACCTTATTGAATTATGGGGTAGTGCACCCAAAACTAGACTTAAAGAATTGCAAGTACTTCAAAATAAAATAGTAAAGGTTCTCTTCAACTACGATTTCACTACTAGCACTGATATAATCTATAAGGAAACAAATATAATGAATATCTACCAACTGTATCATTTCAATACTCTTGTCTTGATTTATAAAATCCTTACTAAAAAAACTCACACTCAAATTAAATTTATTAGATACAATGAAATGCCAAGATACTCACTCAGACGACACAACAAGCTAGTCACACCTAAAACTAGAACCAATTATGGGAAAAGAGCAATAACATTTGAAGGAGCACAGCTATTCAATAACTTGCCAGATCATGTAAAGGTCGCAGACTCGATCACTGTTTTCAAACGGAGACTTAAAGAATACATCACACAAAACGATACGGTTTGACTACGGATTTCTTTTATCATTATTTTATCTTTAATTCTTTTTCTTTTCGCCTTTTGCAATTTTTACACGCGTTGGTTGTACGATTTAAAAAATCACAGACCAGGTCTGCCACCTACATACTGGACTGTAACTAAATCTGTCATATAATGTTATTTCTCATGCAAATGACTGTATGGTTTTAAATGACAAAATAAAGATCTTTAACCTTAAATGACAGTCATTAAATTAAACTATGTAAATTGTATACCACCTGTTAATTTTTTTTTTTGAGGTAGGGCACGGCAGCAAATATTTTGTTCTGAATCTGGAGCTAACTGTCGGGTTAAGCACCTTAACTTTACAGAAGGTTACAGCTAAATGATAGAGTTATTAAGAAGAGTTATGATCCTGTGGCGAGTAAGGTGGCCACCTTCTGGGGAGCTCCTGGGGGGCTCAGGGGTATAGTCGAAAATTTCGTTTAGCTAATACTATAAGAATTGTGCACGGTCACTACTTAATACATAATTAAATTACTGCCATTACTTTTACTAACATAAAATGTAGCTATAATAATTTCTATGAAATTATTTTACGCCAGGCCATATTACGAAATAATTTTATTTGCCTGCTCATATCGTCAAATAAAACACTATTAATGTATTTATTTCAAGCATAACATGACATAGGCATGACATAATATTTTGAAATGTCATCATTTAATAAAATACCAAGAGAAAGTCGGATATAAGAAACTTGAACATTACTTCGTTTGATGTAACTAAAAAAAATATCACTAAAGAATGTACGGAGTACACATTATCAGTACATTTTCTCCCCTGTATATATTATTCTTATACTCGTATATTGTAATAAAAGATTGTCTTATAATGATATTGATATATGACTTTTTTAGGAGTAGTCTTTAAGACGCCGCGTTGGCGCAACGGTTACAGCCATGGATTGTACCTGTTGCGTTAGCGGTTGCTGGTTCGATCCCCACCTATGACAAACATTTGTATTGGCCATACAGGTGTTTGCCGTGGTCTGGGTGTTTGTGCAGTCCTTGTGGGTCTCCCCACCTGGCCTCGGAGAGCATGTTAAGCCGTCGGTCCCGGTTGTTATCATGTACACCTGATAGCGATCGTTGCTCGTAGTAGGGAATATATCCGCCAACCCGCATTGGAGCAGCGTGGTGAATTAAGCTCTGATCCTAAAAAATTAAAAATACGTCATAGCAATCCATTCTATAACATCCAATATTTAATACTATTTAAATTGTTATCAATTGTAGGTAAAGTAAGATTCAGACCGACAAATAGAGTATATTTTTAATTTCTAATAATATTTGAAAAACGTGTTTAAGTCTACTCCCACGCTCTATATTATTATTTATAGAAGCTAATTATAAATCGTATTTCAGAATAAAAACCTGCTGACAAAGGTATATTTATGAGCTTAATCTATCACAATACT
This sequence comes from Melitaea cinxia, assembly GCF_905220565.1. Taxonomy (NCBI): domain Eukaryota; kingdom Metazoa; phylum Arthropoda; class Insecta; order Lepidoptera; family Nymphalidae; genus Melitaea; species Melitaea cinxia. Next base: position 3,266,806 of record NC_059407.1, on the reverse strand, counting down.
CTTCTTAAGGTGATTAAAAATGATGTTAGAAATGAAAGATTTAGGTACTTTGGTATCAAGCGCAAACATTTAGACTAAAAACAACTATATATATATCATCATCATCATCATATCATCATCATCACAGCAGCCTTTCGCAGTCCACTACTGGACATAGGCCTCCACAAGTTCACGCCAAAAATAGTGTGAACTCATGTGTTTTGCCCATAGTCACCACGCTGGGCAGGCGGGTTGGTGACCGCAGGGCTGGCTTTGTCGCACCGAAGACGCTCCCGCCATCGGTCGGCTTCTTAAGTTCCAAGGTGGTAGTGGAACTGTGTTATCCCTTAGTCGCCTCTTACGACACCCACGGGAAGAGAGGAGGTGGCTATATTATTTGATGCCGTAACCACACTGCATATGAAAATAGTTACTTTGAGTTAAAATCAAAGAAAGGACGTTCGAATATCTATACTAATAATATAAAGAGGAAATATTTGTTTGTTTGTTTTCATTGAATAGGCTCCGAAACTATTCGAAAAATTATTTTACTGTTGGGAAGCTATCCTCGAGTGACATAGGCTATATAATATTTTCAAAAAACAGGGGAAAAAATATTTTGAAATTTTTGTTAAGTACCCAAGCGAAGCCGGAGCGGGATGCTAGTATATGAATAAAATTTTACGAATAAAATTCGCGTTCCTTCTAATTATCATATCAGTCATCCATATAAATTACGCAGAGCTTTTAACATTAATAAATAATGATTTAAGTAAAAATAAATTGTAACTAAATTTATATTAACCTGGCCTTTACTAGTCTTACTCACAAAAACGTAATCGCGTTTATATCATAGCTTTGAAGTCAGTGAAATTATTGAAGTTTATGAACTTCAAAGTAGAGGATATTTATATGTCCACAGTGTTTTTAACGTCATAAACAGATTTCGTCGTTGTTTATGTTGTATAATATATAAAAAATATGATCTCATTCTCTTGGTTTTTTGTTAATTTAATTATATAACATTACATGTACATTAGATACATGTACCTACTTATTAAGGTATTATTTTAATATTTGATAACAATAATTGTAATTTTAAAAAAAATAACTTTTTAATGTATCATATAATTTTTTATTTTATTTATTTGTCTATTTATTCTTAATGTACACCGAAATACAAACACTTATAAAGAAAGATACAATACAAGACGTACAAAGGCGATCTTATCGCTAAATAGCGATTTCTTCCAGATAACCTTTGAGTACTGGACACGATACAGTAGCAGCGGTTAGAAGTGTGCATAAATTAAGGAGGAAAAATCAATAATAAATAGATAAAAACTACGATATGATAGACTTACATAATTATTATAAATATATATATATATATATATATATATATATATATATATATAAACATGTATATATATATATAAATAAGTAAATATTTTAGTATATAATATATAAAACACATATAAACATACACATATACGTACAACAATATATTGAGACATACATATATTTACATAATAATATGGATAAAAAATAATTACATACATATAAAATACATCGCTTCTTTGCTTCAACCTGTAATATGCTACTACTGGGCATAAGCCTCTTTCCCCGTGTAGGAGAAGGATCAGAGCTTAATCCACCACGCTGCTCCAATGCGGGTTGGCAGATATGTTCCCTACTATGAGTAACGATCGCTATCAGGTATACATGATAACAACCGGGACCGACGGCTTAACGTGCTCTCCGAGCCACGGTGGGGAGACCCACTAGGACTGCACAAACACTCAGACCACGGCAAACACCTGTATGGTCAATACAAATGTTTTTCATGTGCGGGGATCGAACCCGCAACCGCCAGCACAACAGGTAGAATCCATGGCTGTGACCGCTGCGCCAACACGGCGTCACGTCACGTCATATATAAAATACAGTAACAAATAATTATTTGCTAAAAATAATATATAAATATCATACAAATAAATGTTATTAACGATATGTCGATAGAAAACGTTTTTGAACACGTCGTTTAAAAATATCTATCGACTATACATATATATGTGTGTGTGTGATATATTAAACTACACATTTTCAGAAAGTATATGTAACATTCTGTAATCTGATAAAGAAATGTCAAGGTCTTCGAAGCTACAAGGGAAAGAGCCCATACCACATGATTCTTGTCTGCCTTCCTGTTTCATTCCATTGTTGTAAAAGAATGTGTGATGTATTTACTAAATTTACAACTTTTAATTTGTCTTGATATATAAAATGTCGTAATATTGTAAGCGAATTTTATTTATAACTAGCAGCAAACACGTTAGTAGTAAAAACATGCATAGCATGAGGAGGACAGACTTCCATCCTCCTATCCGTTACTCGTTTAAAAAATATTAAAAACTTATGGCCTTTATTACATCCGTTCTAATTTAGTGGCTTATCATCACATCATCACAGCAGCCTTTCGCAGTCCACTACTGGACATGGCCTCCACAAGTTCACGCCAATAATTTTATTTATTTTATTTATTTATTTTGTTTCAGACATAAGTAGTCCATATCTTAATGTTAGTATTACAAAAACAACTTATATCTAATGTTAGTAAATCAATATAAATATGAATAGAAGAAAATAAAGATATCAAACAACAAACAACAAACAAAATCAATAAAAATCAATAACAAGTAAAAGTAATAGCTATCTGGACACGACCCTCGTCAGTCAGAATGTAGCCGTATCCAGTGGCGCAGTATTGCTGAGTCCCAGCGGTCCACCAGTGCACTCAGAATGCCGTTCGAGCTGGTTCGTAGCCTCCGGAGCATGGATGCACACCTCTTACGAATAATAGCCTTAAAGCTATCAACGCGCCTCGTAGTAAACATTTCGGAGGCACTGCAGTAACGCGGCAATTCGAGCAGCACTCTGAATGCATTGTTGTAATAATGGCGTGAACTCATGTGTTTTGCCCATAGTCACCACGCTGGGCAGGCGGGTTGGTGACCGCAGGGCTGGCTTTGTCCTTCAATGGCCTGTGTATTTCAAAGCCAGCAGTTGGATGGTTATCCCGCCATCGGTCGGCTTAATAAGTTCCAAAGTGGTAGTGGAACTGTGTTATCCCTTAGTCGCCTCTTACGACACCCACGGGAAGAGAGGGGGTGGCTATATTCTTTGATGCCGTAACCACACAGCATAGCAGTAGCGGCTTATAACATTGCCTTAATATAAATATTTATGCAAGCCGATATTTATATTTATGCAAATCCTTTTTGAAGTTTACTCCTTAAAAATCAATTATCATATAAGGCTCCGCATTGAAAAAAAATATGAGGAGTGAAATCTACTGAACGAATGACCTCGTTACGTTTTTGTTTGATCGCCATCTAATAGGGTTCCGATAGATGGCGTTATTTGATTCGTTTATTTATCATTTGATATGGTATTAATATTTTTCTTAGACTAAGCCGTTTTTGTGCTTATTTAGGCAGTCGATTTGAAGGAGTAAACTCCAGTCGTGCGTCGAAGCTGACACATACAGTTTTTTCTTTGTGAGTCTTCCCATCGCACTTTTGAGAGAACGTAAAACCGTCAGTATTGATTATTATTAAAAAAAAACGCGCCAAAAGCGATATCATCATAATTAAAGCCTATACAGTCCACTGCTGGACATAGGCCTCGTTTAGGACATAGGACAAGTTTACGCCAAAAATAACGTGAACTCATGTGTTTTGCCCATAGTCACCACGCTGGGCAGGCGGGTTGGTGACCGCAGTACTGGCTTTGTCGCATCGAAGACGCTGCTGCCCGTCTTCGGCCTATGTATTTCAAAGCCAGCAGTTGGATGGTTATCCTGCCACCGGTCGGCTTTTTAAGTTCCAAGGTGGTAGCGGAACTGTGTTATCCCTTAGTCGCCTCTTACGACACCCACGGGAAGAGAGGTGGTGGCTATATTCTTTAGTACCGTAGCCACAAAGTACAAAAGCGATATACACTCATGAAATATATAGTATGGTACTCGTGGTATGGAAAATTCTCTGACAACAGTAGTGAACCTGCGTAGCAAATTATTTTGTGATATTTCTTTGAATAGAGACAGTACCTGCACACATCAGTGAGAATTTTACAGTCTGCTTCAGTTCAGTATTGTTTGAATTTATTTTCAATGTAGGAAGGGGATAAAAGGAGGAGCAGTGTGGTTTGCGCATCAAATTCTTTCATATAAAGTTATGCGTTTCGAACTGGCCATATACAAGTTCTAGTCGATTTTAATACACCTTGTCGCACAAAGAAAACTTCTGTTGATATCGTTATTCGTAGTTGGTTATTATATGTTTTTAAAAGAAAGTTATGATTTTAGTATATACAAATTACTTAATATTATTTAATCGTTACACTTTTATATTTCTACATCAAATCTCAAAAACTTTATTTTGAACATTACTATTTAAATAAAAATAATTATAAGCGTCTTTATAGAACTTGTTTGATTAATAAAGAGTAACAGTTAAAGTTAAGCCAAAACCATAAAACCGGAGATGTTCTGATATCTTAGACCCTCGTAAATTATGTTAATCTTATTAGCACCTAACTTAACATTAACAGTTTCCTCGTAGCTCTCTTTTTACAATATACGATAAAACTTAAGTGATATATAAATTATATGAGAAGTTAAATATTTTCATACACTAATTAAGAAGATGTTTAGTTAGGTTAGGGCTCCTTTCACTTCCTCCTGCTAGCTTATCAGTAACTTTTGTGCACGATGAACTTTGATTTCTTTGGATTTCGGGTTGGGCATAGAAATACCTGGATGTCAAATAAAGTGAACTTCGAATACTATATTACAAAACCAAAAATAAATAAATATTATTATCGACATTTTTTTCTTTAATTTTATTTTCAAATTGCCCGTTGTACTTCACTTTATATTTATTTTATATATGCTGATTCAGCACACATATAACTGTGTTGAAAAAAATTAAGAAACATGTATTTTACCATAATTATTGTTAACATAAGTGTAATGGAAGGCGTCAAAATTTTCACGAGCCCATGCAAGTGAAAGTGTAATTTCAAAGCGCATTAAAGTCGTTACTTTTGTATGTTATGTGATAAATTAAACCTTATAAGACGTTGATATGTCTACAGCAGGAAATTTGCAAACATTGCAACGTCAAACGCTATGAAACAATCTGAATAAGATTATTTTCTTGAGTGTTATCGATATAAATAAAAATGAATGTTTGGAATGAGAAAATGGAGTCGAGAATGGCTCGACCAATTCGGGTAATTTATTTTTTGTATCTTCGTTAAGGGCCATGGAAGGTTTTAATATCAAGAAAAAAAAAATAAAAAAAAATTATTTCTACTACTAACTTTTGACATAACGAAGTCTGGACCGGGCAAATAGTCTTAAAATAATAATAGGACGTACTTTTACCTCTATCAATAATTTATTTTCAAAGAATTAAAAAAGTACTATTACTCGTGTTTAAAAATATTTAATAGCAAAATTCTTGCAACTATTCATACAAGCCACATATAAAGCAACGTAGTTGGAAAATTACGTTATACGAGCGATAGTTCCGAGCAAAATGTGTCACACGTATACAGACGAATGGCGGAGAAAATTATTGACACGTTATAAACTAGAGTTGTAATTAGACGATTACAAGTCTAACGTTAAATTGCTAAAATTAATGTGATATTACGAAGCGCAGTTGTGTGTCAAACTAATACGCTAAACTACAATGAATGTGTGCGTATTAAGGTTACAGTTATATGGGTATTTTAATATATTTTTAAAAGCCTGTTGACGCACACCTGGTCTGAGTGTATTGTATGAATCATCATTACAGCCTGTACAGTCCACTGCTGGACATAGGCCTCCACAAGTTTACGCCAAAAATAACGTGAACTCATGTGTTTTGCCCATAGTCACCACGCTGGGCAGGCGGGTTGGTGACCGCAGTACTGGCTTTGTCGCACCGAAGACGCTGCTGCCCGTCTTCGGCCTGTGTATTTCAAAGCCAGCAGTTGGATGGTTATCCCGCCATCGGTCGGCTTCTTAAGTTCCAAGGTGGTTGTGGAACCTTGTTATCCCTTAGTCGCCTCTTACGACACCCACGGGAAGAGAGGGGGTGGCTAAATTCTTTAGTGCCGTAGCCACACAGCACATTGTATGAATATTTATTTATTATTTATGTATGTAATATATTTATTATTTATGTATATGTATATATTGTATATATAAGTCAGCTGCTACCAATATCACAGGTGTTAAGTTGATTAACTTATAAATAGACGACCGTATGTATATGTTAAATATGTAGGTATGCTTGTTTATTAATTATTTAATACCAAGTCTCTGTATCAAAATGTTAACTTTTATTGATTGTCTTGTGTATTTTGGGACAATGATATGTACCACGTTATAACAGAACTTGAAGCTGCTTCTAGTAAACGTATGCACATACAATCAGCGCTAGCACGAGTTGACCGACCAAAGATCAGAATAAAATCTGTGTAACAATAATACATGAAAATATTTTTGAAGTAAAACTTCTTTGCGCACGCTTGACTTGGGGAGTAAGGTGGCGAATTTGTGACGAGGGCGTTACGAAAAGTGTGATCGGGTAAGCGAACAGAGCAAGAGAGAGAAAGAGAGATGTGCGTACACATTTTCTTTTTCTCTTTCTCTCATAGTCTTACCACGAATAATATTTATCACGAGCGGGAACCAAAGCTGCGACCGCCAGCAAAACATTTAGTGGTGTGACTGTTATGCCAACGCACCGTTTTGTCTAAATATTTACAAATAGCTATTAAATATTGTAAAGCTAAAATGTAATATAACGTCCACGTGACTTATTTAATTTTTTATGATTGACGTTACCTGCAAAGCAATTGTACATAGAACGCAATTAAATATTTTATCCACGAGTTTTGCTTTCACGTTTACCTTTTGAGTAAAACATTCTTGATTTGAGGAAAAAATGTTTTTAAACTAGACTCATACTAAGTAAAAAAATGTGTGTATGTACTTATTGTACACACGTAAGAAGTTATACTTCATTGGCTAGCTAACTTCACGTTGGTAACTTTTTCTTCGTTGACTAGCTAACTTCAGGGTGTCGGTTTTTTGTGACGCTGTTACGCGCGCATCGAAAAAATTTACCTTTGTCACCTTTTTCTAACGAGCCAAAAGAAGTATAACTTCAAAAAAAAAAAAAAAAAAAAACCGTAAATTAAACAGGTTAAATTTTGTGCATCAAAAACATTAAAAAAAAAATATTTGCGGGTTCTCTCTAACGGCCGAACCCAATATTCAATCTAAAGATGGAGATAGGTAGTTATCATCGACTGCTAATAACTAACTATCTATCCTTTGTACTTGTCCCAATAATTCGCATAGGGGACTACTATCTCCAGTTAGCTGTAGATAGACCGGCTACCTGAGCTGTCCCTTACATTCCAGTATACACAGCGTCACAGACGGCCTCAGTTATGTTACACAGATGTTTTGTAGTATTTAAATTTGTCATACAAATTTTATTCATATTAAAGTAATCTTATTTTATAAAAATATGGACAAATTAATTTTTACACAGACTTTTTAATTTATAATAAATGATATTACTTTAATATGGAATGCATGGTAAATCTAGTAACGGAACGTTTTAACACGACACGAAAAGACGCTACGAGGCCATTACGCTTTATTGAATCGTCGTTTCGTTTGCATTTGTATAATTTTTTTACAAATCAAAATTCAAATTATACAAATCATTGCAAATTATACAATCATTCACCATTGTTTGTTTTATTCACAAGATGAGTAAAGTATTATTTCACAAAAAAATTATTATTTTTATTCAATTAATTGTTGCAAAAGAGCAATATCACTTGAACTGCTACTTGAACTTGAGTCTGCCATTATTTTTCACTCGAAATTAATTTTATTTTAAACAAAGAAAATACTTTTACAATTAATAAATCTTAGTTATCCCCCGAAAACTATAGATCGGATATTGTTGTTACTAAAGATAGCCAACGTTACTGACAGATAGAACTCTATTATTATTGGGACGCTTACACTGTCATTTTCATACGAACTGTTATCTCTGGTAAGCTATCCTCCCTCTCGTCGATAGATAGCTTTGAAGGATAAGATTGCCTATCGTCGACAAGTTTATTGGGTCAGTAAAATGAATGATAGATAGATATTTCTGTCTCTAGTAGGACATAACCAGAGATAGACTGAATATTGGGTTCGGCCGTAAATGAAGTGATACATACATTACACAAGTTAATATATTTTTCCGTTTTTTTTCTGTCAATCAAAGTCTTAACAGATTGTGACGGTAAGTAATAATATAAATAAAGTACTTAACATACAAATAAATAAAATTGGAGTGTCTGTTTGTAATGTTAAAATAACCGCTTTTTAATAAATTCATATGGATATATACACGGTACATATTACCAAAATAACATTTTTTACAATTTTTGTCTGTCTGTATACCTCTCTGTCTATCTGTCTATCTGTCTGTCTGTTTATTCCAGCTAATCTCTGAAACAGCGTGACCGATTTTCACGGGACGTTCACTGTAGTAACTTCGGCTACTTTTCGTCGCGGGCAAATCTAGTATTATATAAAAATAAGAGTATATAAACTTATAAAAGAAATTTATTTTTTATTTTTACAAATAATGGTTTAAATATTTTTAAATAATGTAAACTGTGCGATCGCCTATGACAAATAATGTTTTTACTGCTTGAAGTGTGTTGGATGCAAAAGAATTTAAAAATGTTTTTGACTAGCCCGTTGGCGCAGTTTGTAGTGACCCTGCTTTCTGCTCCGAGGGTTGTGGGTTCGATTCCCACCCCGAGTCTGGGTGTAATATAAATATATATTTATATATGTATTATTTATAAGTATGTTTATCGAAAAAAAAAAATATATGTAGCTATATAACAGTCCAGGCTGTTACCTATAACACAAGCATTAAGTTGCTTACTTTAGGAACAGACGACTGTGTGTGTATTGTATAGATATTTATTTATTTATTTATTATTTATTTAATGTACAGTTACTGATTTTCGAGTTTTTCTAAAGATAACATTAAAATTAATTGTAAGCGCGTATTTCTATATTTTTTGGTTGTTTTAAGAAAAAATTACCGTTAATTTTTTTTTAAGTAGCATACAGAAAAATATGTTTAGCTCAACACAAAATAGTATTTTTTTTATCTTTTTTTGGTTTTACCTATATCTAAAAATGTTCTACATCTTTTTGTTTTCTCTAAAAAAAACTTAATTTGAATACAATCAAAAATGTACAAAAGAATTATTCTCTCATTCTCTCTCGTATAACTCATTTCGTAGAATTAAGTGGCTATTTTCCGCGTAACGTAATTACAAAAAGATTTTTTATACAAGGGAAACACTTTAATGTCATTTGAAGTCCTTTAATTTATTTGACTTTTTATAATTTTAGCCGTTTGCATGAAATTCAGTTTCAACCTTAATTTTTTAACAATATAAATTAATAATATATATTTCAAATCCACGTTCGTAACAGTTTATCAAAAACCAAATTCTTACTATGCGTCATTTTTACAAAACACACAAGAAAATTGGTCATTTCTTGGCCTCTTGTTTAACTATGATTATGAAAAAACGAACATACGTAAATACTTCAATTAAAATATCTCTCTTTAATAAAAATCTTCTCGTAAATAAACTTGTTCGTCTTAGACCAATATTTTTATAGTCAACATAAATGTCTACTAAGTAATTTGATTTGTTTTATTAACATTTCCTAAAGTAAAATATCACTAATATATCGTCATTATTATCATATAAGAGGGACTATATCATAGTACACCGTACATAAACATAGGCTTAATACGCTTAGTAATATGCAATCAATTTGCCATTATCGCACAGTCATTGTGCGAGCGATTGCTCGAATTCAATAATAATCAATTTATGAGGAATATCGTTTGAAGTTTGCAATTTTCACTAAATGTACCTCCATTCCATTCATTAGCAGTTTTAGTGTTATTATTAATTTGAATGCAAATACTGTAAAATGTTTGCTGTCACGTGACTATTGTGATGCGAATATTGCCACGAGATATTTTATGTAATTGCGTAATAACAATTACTTTGTAAGATGATAATAAATATAAATAAGTCATATTCATACATTTTATTTGGTGTCATATACAGTCCATACGTCTGTCCATAGAATTTTTTTGAAAAAATTAGGATCCCACTCAGTTCTTTCCAACATTGTTCGGCAGAAAGCCACTCGCCTTGGATAGTATCACTGAATGGTAATTATATCAAACACAACCAACCTAATTTACCTTAGAAATGAACAATAGGTGCTTTTAAAATAATTGATTAATTTCGGACATTTTACGGCCCTGTACATTTAAAGGCAGTTTACGGCTAAAATAGGTCTATTAAGTACCACTTTTTTTGTATTATAATAAAAGCTGAAGGTCTCAGGAAGTTTTTGAAATTACTAAAAAGTCATGAAACTTTTTCGTTTTTTTTTTATTAAAAGTTCAAAATTGAACTCCGACTCGCTCAAACCCAAATTATCTATTTTCGATCTGAATTTTTAATAACTTTTATTAATAGTAGGAAGCTAGGTATTTTATCTGTGAGAGTACAACTCATAAGGACTAAGACACAAAAAATAAAAATAAAGAAAATGGCTTAATTCATAACGAAAAAATTTTTTTTTAATAGTTAGGTCGAAAATTTTTAAAAATATGAAAAAAAATCATATCTCCTAAACTACGAAAAATCGCAGAACATACATGGGGTATTTTCGAATACCTCCAGATATCAGCAATCCAAAAAAAATTTTTGGACGTCACCCATTGGACCAACCTGTATATACCGTTTTGTCGATTTGTTTCCAATTATTCTTCGTCCATGAGTCGTAGGATTATTTTTCACAGGTTATAACTATTCTGAATATACGTGACAGATGAGAAGCATAGTTTTGTGATTGGATTTGTCATGTCGGAGATCTGTGTCTCTAGAGTATCAAATCCAGTTAAAAACCGCACACAATCAACTTTACGAGTAGATTTTATTTTTTTTATTACATGCATAAATATATTATAATATATATATATTAAATGTTCGTAGCTATGAATATTTATTTGTAATCACCAATAACTCACAAGCATGTTGATTGGATAATTATATTAGTGTTAAAATATGTTTATATAAAAAAAAATTAATGTCACGTGTAAGTTGTTGTACTTTATATTTTACTTTTACTAATGATATAAATATTTTTACCATATATATCGTCTCGTTCGTCTGTTTATAAGATAAGTTAAGGGATATAGACACATTTTTAAACGTAAATGTACTTGTTTACAAGTACATCTACGACGAGTATGTAGGTAACATCTGGAGTCAGGACTGGACTTGAACTCATACCAGAGCAGGCAGTAGGGCCACTTCAAACAGCGCCAACTGGTAAGTCAGAATAGAAAAAATGTATTATTAAAATCTAAAACTATTTTCATCTATGACTTTTAATCTAAGAAAAGATTTATAGATTTTCATTTTAATTAGACAATTAAAATAAACGACGCAACCGAAAATGTAGGCGTCAGTTAGACTTTTATAAATATATTTTTATACGAAGTCGTTAGAAAATTTTGTATATAATAACTGTATCTTAATTTATTGACGTATACTTTTATAATTGACAAATAGAACTTGTCAATAATTCTAAAAATAAAAATACGTCAATTTTGAAATGAACTGTATATATGTGTATGTGTATTTTTTAAGACAAATTTAATGTTCTAACATTTTTACCAAGTTTTTTTTTTTATATTGGAATAAAAAAAAATTATACTAAATAGGTGGTAAGCAAACGGTACGGCCGACTTGATGACTATCATTTAGTTGCGATCTTCTGTAATGTTGACGTGCTTCCAGTCAGGCTGCTCCAAATTTTAAACAAGAAATTTCTCCCCATCTCATTACCCTCTATCAAGGACATCGTAGTTATCTTGTGTAAGGTATTTCTTCCTATATATAATGAATTTTTAAGCCTTCATAGTCGTTAAAACTACTATAAATAAAATAGAATATTTATCTGATGCTGCTCATTTTTAGTTTCTGATATTTCACCACTAAAGCAAGTGCAATGGTTACGGGTAAACTAACACAAAATGACAAACAACAAACATGGTAAACATTTCTTTGTATGTATAAATGAAATATGAATTTGATAACTGCTTTTATATATTTAATTTCTGCTTGAAGATATATATATATATATATATATTATATTTTTATATAACTGGTGCGGCAAACGCATGTGGCTACGGCAATAAAGAATATAGCCACACCCTCTCTTCTCGTGGGTGTCGTATGAGGCGACTAAGGGATAATACAGTTCCACTACCACCTTGGAACTTATGAAGTCAACCGATGGCGGGATAACCATCCAACTGCTGGCTTTGAAATACACAGGCCGAAGACGCGCAGCAGCGTATTCGGTGTGACAAAGCCAGCCCTGCGGTCACCAACCCGCCTGCCCAGCGTGGTGACTATGGGCAACACGCATGAGTTCACGCCATTTTTGGCTCGAACTTGTGAGGCATATGTACAACAGTGGACTGCGATAGGCTGAAGTGAGTGAGTGAGGTGCGGCAAACAAGCACACGGGTCACCATAAAGTAAAATAAAATGAATATATTAGGCATTACTGACAAAATAATAAAACATTAAACTTGTTCTTTTTTTTATTTTAACGTGGAAAGATGCAATAATGTTTTGAAATAATTGTATTGGGTCTCAAAGTACTATCGTTTCAATTAATATTACTTGATAAAAAGTTCTTAATATAATTCGAAGGTAATAAAAGTTGATTTAGTTGTTATTATAAATACGCCATGGAAAAAACCGTTATGCGTTATGGTCATAAACGCGACGTCGAGACCAAAATTAGCGGATAAACTTTATATGCAATTACGTGGTCACGTGACAGCGGGGAGCCCTTTTAGGTCTTATATTGCGAATCCTTAGTGACCATTCATTATACGTTGAGCCTATAAAACGGCTTAACTTGAAGGTTTAGTGACCTTTAAAATGTTCCTTTGGTATTTAACGTGTCTGTTTTATCGTGTTTTAATTATTATTGTTTAGTTCTGTTAATATGGGACATAATATAGCAAGTTGTAACCTTTTAAATGAATGTTTTCGCTCTTTGTTTGAAACTGAATTATTGAATGAATCCACTGCTGCCGACATATCGGAACGGTAATCTTATGTCTCTTTTTACAATTTAAAGATTAACTCTATTAATTTCCCATGTAATATAGTTCAAAAATACTTAATAAATTTGGATATTACAAAAGGATATGGCCCTGATGGTTTACCTCCAGTTTTTTCTAAATGTTGTTGTGATAGCCTTGCCTTATCTTTGTCTATATTATTTAATTTATCCTTCAGATCTAGTAATATGCCTCAAATTTGGAGAAAATCTTATATAGTTCCCATTTATAAAAGCGGTAAACAAGCATGACATTAGGAATTATAGACCAATTTCCAAAATAAAAACCATTGCCAAAGTATTCGAAAACATCATTTATGATTATATATTTCCATTTTTAAGACCCTTAATTATTAGCCACCAACACGGATTTGTCTCAAAAAAATCTACTGTATTGTATATTAGTAATGTTTGTGAATTAATTCACCACGGTGCTTCAGCTATGGACTCTGGTCATCAGTTAGACGCTATCTAGACGGACTTTTCCA